>NW_007252839.1:404147-412287 GCF_000164805.1 Carlito syrichta
GAGCAGCCACTGCACTCCAGTCTGGGCGACCGAGTGAGACTCCAACTCAAAAACAAAAATCCTGGGGAGTTACGCCACCAGGGTTTAACCCTTGTGCCATTCTTCCTAGCTGTGGCCTCCAACACATTTTTTAACCTCTGTCTTGTTTTCTTCTTCTGAGAAATTGAGATAATGCCAACAATAACAACTCCTATGCCTTACAAGTGTTGAGGTTAAGCAAGCTTATCCCCACATCAGACATGTAACATGGTAAATACATGACAAATGCTATTATTAGAAGGACACATTGAGAATTTTGATAAAAACACCCTGATTAATGTGTAGCACAACATGAATGCAGCAATGGATCGAGCACTTCTGTTCTCCATCACACCATAAATATTTTGTCTTATGGTGAAGCAATCCAGCAAAAAACAAAACAAAACATTTTGGAACTTAAAATTCACTTGTTGTATCTGAAAGATTTCCCTATCATCAAGGTTAATTCATACATATATTAGAGAAAAAGTTCTATTTCAGTCATAACTATAGTAAACGTCAAGGCAAATATTTCTCCTATGGCGGGGGGGGACATCTATGGAGCCCAGCTAATAGAAAAGAAATACAGGAAAAGCTTCCAGATGCTGCATATTTTTTAATGTATTATTTCCTACTAGTTTTCCTTCTCTTTGAAAGTACTTTTTCTTCAAACCCTTGTCAGCTCAGAGTACTATTTCTAGAGAAAAACATTTTTACAAAGCAAACAGATTCTTCTTCATATTGAGTTTAATTGTAATTGTTAAAAAGTTTTTATCTTCTGGCAACATAAATATTGTTCACACTAAACAACAGGGAAAACTCTTGATCAGACCACATATTTACATATGTTTGAAACTTTAAAATTTTTGGAACTTTCGAAGTACATATTTATGACCGTGTATAGGTTTCTGCTATAAATACTCTGATAGGGCATAAGCTATATACATGACTTTCACATGTTTATATGTAACCTGTCATTGTGTACATAGCAGTATTACTGACATGATCTTTGAAAATTAAAAAAAGTAAAATGCTGAAGCAACAACAACAAAGTGATGAGTATGAATGATCAGCATGCTCACATGGGACCACAGACAATTGTAGTGCAGTAAAATCATGATTGGGAAAGAAAGCCCATTTCTCCTGAGGAAGCCCACTAATGTAGAACATGACAGTGGATATCTTCTTTCAATTACTGCTGCTGCCATGAGCCAAAAGTTTGTTTGAAGGAAGCCACTGTGGCACTGCTGATGGGAATCAATTTCAGGCTGGGGAGTGAGCCTTCAAAAGCCAAAGAATTTGGCCTCATGCAGGGCTGGGATTTTGAAGGCAATTTTGTAGTGTGGGAATGACTTTATCCTGACATGAGGAAATGGGGCTAAACGGGAAAGTATTTTTCCTGTGAGCTGGCTGAAACTTCAGTAACCTGATGCTTTTATAAATCCATCTGATACAGTCTCCTGTTTCTTCACATAACTGTTTTTCTTAGATTGTTAGGCCGCCTTACCAAATGGATTTGAGTTTTGAAATGCAGGCCAGTAGAAGCTAAGTCAACTCGGTTGCAACAACCAGACTTTTGTGTCCGCCTGAGTCATTTAGTCAGCCTTGGTCCTTGTTCATTTGTCCAGTTCTCCTTGTGGAAGATTGACAGTCTGGAGAAGGGAAGCTGAAATAGTACTTTCTTTCTCCCAGGAGGTCATCCTTTGAAAAAGTACGTCTATTTCCAAGATCAGTTTCCAAATCATTCCCCCTGGGTTCGGGAAAGCCTGTAGTTTTCCAGATCTTGTGGTTTTCTTCAAGTTTGCCAGACATCCTGGTTTACTTTGCATCTCCAGTATGCATAAGAAGTGGAGCAAAGAGAGAATAAGGCAGTGCTGCTAACACCAGGGCAAAACAAGTCCACTGACTCGCTAGACTTGGCCCAGCAGCCATCCAGTGGGCAGGACATGAAAACATCAGTGTTAATGACTGATTTGCAACAGTTGTGATCTGAAATCCCCAAAATGCACAGCATGCATATGACAGGTGTACAAAATAATTTTACATGGAGTAAAAGTGAATTAAGATATGCAGAGTAACCAAAGTTTTAATACTAATGACTTTAATATTTTTTACTCTGTAGAGGTTTCAGATACTGCATATATCCAGAGGAGAATTTGTGGTGTTTCCCAAAATTTATTAGACCACAGAGCCGTTCTTTTGTGGGCGATAATGAAGGACTAATGTCCAAGGAGTATTCTTTAGGAAACACTATTATCAGAATGCATTCACTTAAATATAAATAAACAGCAATGTAAAAATGTTTCTCCAAATTAATCTTTCAGAGTGTTAGAGAAAATCTCCAAGTGCAATGATCAAAATGTATAACAAAGCATTGGGATGACAGAGTAACAAAACTCAGTTAAAATATCTCTATTTCCCTTGCAATCCTCTAGAGAAGTGGCGAGCCCTATGTCTACCAATTGTATGCCACATACTTTCTCTGACATCATAAACTTTGTGTCTTTTTGTCCAGATGAAAAGTAGAAAAGTACTGAATAAAGAAGACTGAGTCGTTTCTCAGGGTGTCTCCACCAGACTGAATTTCTTAAAAGGTGAATAAAACCTCTGAATTATCTGAAGGTGCATCTTCAACAACAACATAAAAGCACAAAGTCAAAGTTCTCGTGCAGAGAAGTAAGTCAGGAACGCAGTGAGTGTCAGTGTACAGCTGTGCTCCTCAGCCCATGCTCCTGCATCAGTGCAAGTGTCCATTAATCTCCATTTGATCTCATGCGCTCTTGGGGTATGAATTTATAATCTTGAAGTGGTGAATGATTCTTATTTTGTTCTTTCTACCTTATCTCTGTTTTTTCAATGAACTTGCATTTTGTATAAGTATGTGTAGACTGCATTTCTAAGCACCTTTACGTAAACTGTATATTGTAACAATGATCACAATTAATACCATAGAGTGGTAGCCATTTCTACCCCCTAGGAGATTGACAGACCAAAAGATAAATAGTAGCTCTCTGTGTGGTGAAGATGTGGCTGAATTTTTATAAGTTACCAATTTTAATTTCCAATTTCATACCTTTTTATTGTATTTATATTTTTAACAACAAAAAATTTAGTTTTCCAATATATGGTAATCATTGTGTGGATGGACTGAGAAGTCTGGATTGCAAGGGTGTGAATCTCAGCTTCTCCACTTCCTGTGTGGTCTTGGGCAAGTTATTTAACTCTTCTGTATCTCAGTTGCAGCATCTATAAGATGGGGGGGAGGGGAATAATGGTATCTACTTCGATAGGTTTTTGGGTGGAATAACTGAATCAGTACGTTGACAGTACCTGAAATACAGTCAGTTGCCTGAAAATGTTAGCTATGATGGCAATTATTATTTTTAAATTCCCCAAAAGTTTTATTGATAAGCTTGGAAGTATATATCTGCTAGGAGGACTCTTCCAAAGTAAACACAGGTCTATCCTAGAGGGGCCTGGTTCTTCAGAAATGCTGTGCTGCAGGTAGGAATTCTAACTGTGCTTAAACATGGTCCCTCTGTCTTCTTGTGACTCTCACCGTAAGGTTCTAGGGAGCACATCATGACTCTTGTTCCCACTGTGTTGTGCCTAGCATTGTGCCTGCAACAAACATTTGTTAAATAAATGGAGGTCTTTAGTGTCACATTTAGAGAAGCCTGGGTTTCTTAATCACTTTTCCAGGCAACAGGAGCTTTGGTCTCTGCTGTAGCCATTCTTAAATATTCACTTGCTGGCCACTTCCTATGAACTAGTGGGACAACAGCAGTGGTTTTCTCAGTGTGGTCCCCTGTCCTGCAGAATCAGCAGCACCTGGGAACGTGTTCACAAAGGCACATTCTCACACTGTGACCTAGACTGACTGAATCAAAGACTCTGAGGGTGGTTCCTGGCAATGTGCGTTTTCAACAAGCCCTGCTCGTGTTCTTGGCCCCTGCTGACCCCCAGAGTCTGACTCAGAGGGTCTGCTTTGGAGGCCATGATGAGTCCAGCTGCCAAGAAGGACTCCTGTGCCCACCAGAGGGCGGTGGAGCAAAGACAGGCAGGCCAGGAAGGGGAACACCCAGCCAAGCGCAGATGCAACCTACAGATGGGAGGTGGTCCCCAGAGTGGAGCCGGATTGCTCATGGAAGCCGGGTCAAGCTGGGGACACAGGGTGTGGGTGGACCCATGGAAGCAGAGCCCTGAATACAGGATGAGGAGTTGAAGAGGAAACCAAATTTGTCATAGATATCAGCTCATAAAGCAAAGCACAGTAATGATTGAAGGATGCATTTGAAATTCAAGTTAGATCTGCCAGGCTTTTCTCCTGGGGGATCACGTTATGAAGCTCATAAGCCTAGGGACAAGACTTGTATTTCTAATTCTCAACTTTGCAGGTAGTATCTGAGCAGTATTTTTGGAGTAAAATCTGTCGCCTGTTCCCTCTCACGGAGTCCTTAGGCTCCCAGTATCAGGAGAGTTGTGAAGAACAGAATACTGGGAGGGTCATCTAAAATTTGGCATTCTATATCTTAACAAGTGACTTCTCTATCAAAAAACCAGTAATACTTTTATCACTGTTGTGCTTGTCAAATGAGGTAATAAATGTGGAGGTCTTTTGTAAACTATGCATAGTGCCCAAATGTAATCTATTCTAACTAGGGTTTTCTGCGACTAGATTTTGTCTCCCTATGTCCCCAAGATTAGACTATCAGTTCTTCTGACAGATGTATTTATTTTGTGGAAGGTGAGTGAAGTTATTTGAATACAAAGTAACAGGTTTGATTCGACCCTAGCTTGGTCAACTGCCAATGCAGTGACTCAGGGCTGGTTATTTATCCTTAGTCTCTAAAATAGAGATGATAAAATCCATCACCAGGATTAAGTGGGATGATGGACACAGTAGGCCTGACACATCATAGGCCTGGCACACACCCATAGAGCAGACTCTCTCTTTTAAGACAGAACACTGAGGTCAAAGAAGGACTAAAAAAAAAAGACAGAGTGATGAGGTTAAAATGTGTGCCATTTCTCTATTGAGAATCCTACGGTGGCTTCCACTGCCATTCAGAATAAAGGCCAAAATCCTTAAAATGGCGCTGAAGGCCATGCTCAGACGGTCGACCCTTCTGTCCCCCACCCTCATGCTCTGCTTCTTCTTCACTTTGCCTGCTGCAGCTGCACCGGCCTCCACTGCACTCAACGCCATCCTTACGGGAGGTCTTCCTCGCTGCCTTATCTAAAACGCCCACCTTCCCAGACTGCATACTCCTCCTTGTTGTTTTCCTTTCTTCTTGCTCTTCTCTTGAGCTAGTGTAGAATGTATTTTACGTATTCATCTTGTTCATCTTCCTACTCCCTTACTAGAAGTTCCATTAGGTTGGAGAATTCGTATCTTTTGCTCTTTCTTTTATCCTTAGGGCACAGAAGACTACTCGGCACGTGGTAGGAACTTATACTTTGTTGGATAACTCAAGATCAGCTCTGCCAATTATGTTCTAATAACTAAGATGTATATAGCTCTTTGCATTGACAAGTGTTTTACATGCATTATATTGTTTCATCCAAGATCAGACGTGCAATGCTTTTGCACAACAGTGGGCTGATTCATTGTGCACTTTCCCCCCCAAAATTTCCTAGCAATTCTTGACATTCCATTGGTCTTTTTGACTGGAGCAGCATGCTTGAGTGATCAGAGATCGTTTACCATGGCTCATGGCATCTTACATTTTG
Source organism: Carlito syrichta (assembly GCF_000164805.1). Lineage (NCBI taxonomy): Eukaryota > Metazoa > Chordata > Mammalia > Primates > Tarsiidae > Carlito > Carlito syrichta. The sequence goes on from NW_007252839.1 coordinate 409,899, forward strand.
CTGCAGAGCAAGATGTGGGGGGCCTCTGGGATGTCAGTGTGGGTCAAAGACACTGCAAAAAAACAGACACCCTAAGCTGGTTGGGAACTGGAGTTCATGTGAAGATGGGCTTAGTGAGCTTAATTCCAAATCCCTAGATGTACAGCAGCATCAGTGCAATGTCACAAATACACTGAAGTGTGAGGCAGCTCAGGGGCCCTTACCTAAAGTCCTTAAAACTCAGGAAACTCTACTCAACCACTCAGCCACTTAATTTGCTGTTGGAAACCTGAGTTCCACTTGCCCTGGACACCTATACCATTCACGCCAAGCCTGTAATACCCATGGTGTGAGGACCCCCAGCTGGGCTGTTCTGCTGAAAAGCAGGCCTCAGGCAAGAATCGATGAGCTCACTTTCAATGGGTGAAAAGTATTATCTATTATCGTTTCTGCTTTGAAACACAGACATTTGTTTAATCGGAATATCCCAAAATATCTGAGTGGCTTTAATCTTTAGTATTATAAAAAGACAAAGAAAGCAGTTTAAACAAGGCGGGCCTCATAACTCTGAACCCTCTGGCACACAAATTAGACACTCAGAATTCATCAGGTGCTTGAGAGTCCCTTGCCAGGGGTAGTTCTTTCAAAACTTCCACCGTTCACTACTATTGTAAAGTCTGCCACTTGGTGCTCATCTGATGGATGGCATAAATGCATTCTGGGTTCTCTCTCTACACTGTACCCAGTGCCCAGTTAACATTTCCAGGGGGCTTTGGGGAGCTAGCTGCTCCCAGTTAAAAGGAGAATGGATTGGGGTGGGGCACAGAATAATACAGAGAATACCTGATCCTAAACCAGGGCACGTGAGGGCCGGGCTGAGGAGTGTGTGCAAAGGAATCAGACTTCGGGTCAGGCCACTGGGTCACTTTTTCCTCAAGTCAAAGTGAAGGAGAATGTGTGGGGATGGGGAGAGAGAAAGAGAGAGAGAGAGACACTTATAATGATACACATAATGAAAGCAGGGGTCTATTTCCAATGGAAGCAAGGTGACAGAGTGTATGTTTTCCTAATAGTTATCTACCTTTTCTTGTATCCAAGTGGTTTTTGCCCCCAGAAGTCTTGCCTATGAATAGAATGCTTCCTACCTAAGACGTCTCCAATATTGTGGTATTTCTGCCTTGATGAAAGCAGTCATTCCTGTTCTACCACCCTCTGCCCCATGAATTTCTCAAGCGAACTAGAGGAGAGAAAGGGGCTGCTCTCAACACGCCCAGGGATACCCCTTTTCTAACATCATGGGGTGAGTCATAGTCCAAGGATCCACATTTTTCCTGTCTGTCCACCTCCACAAAGAACAGCAGCATCTTGTGTTCCCAACCAAGCCATCAACAGGGTCTCTGGAAGAATGCTTACCTTTGCTCATCCACATCCCCACCCGAGCGAGACGACCCCAGAATCATGGGTACTTCTTTCTTGAGTTCCAAAATTGTGTCAGTACACTAGTCAGCATTGAGTCTTCACTGGATATTTTGGCTGCTGACAATTTTACTTCCTGTCAATCAGTAACCCAAGTCTTAGGCAGATTTCTCCAGTTTTTTACCTTGTTTTTGATTTACTAGTTGTGACATTTGTGGAAAACTGAAAAACTTAGGAAAGGGTAAAGATGAAAGAGAATAAAACACAATGCAACCACCTGGAGTCATTTATTATTTGGCTATTTTTCTGAGTCATTTTCTCCCCTTTTGCACAGTTGAAATCATTTAGCATGTTGTATTTTCTCTTTTTATTCATATAATAAAAATGTTTCCAGAGAAGGAGAAAAAGATATTATTTTCATAGTATTGTAATATGCCATCGAGAAGTATTTAGATTGTTTCTAGTTTTTCCTCTGTGATGTTTTATGTTTGTCCACCTTTCTGATTATATTCTTACAATATTTTCTTAGAAGAGGAGTTACTGGAAATGAGGGCAAAACACTTTAAGGTCCCTCCTGCAGACTGTCAAATTGCTCTGCAGAAATGCTGTTTTACTCTCTACTCCATTACCAGGGTGTGAGATTGCTCTTATCGCACTTTCCTTAGCATTGTCATAATTTTGAAACATTTCCTAATTTTATCAACGAAAAACTGTTTCTTTTTCTTGTCCTCGTAAGCTTGTCTCAGATTATCAGCAGGGATAAAACGTGTTGCTTATGTCTGTTGATTACTGGGACTTCCTATGTGAACCGTCTCTTCACTTCCCGTCCATCTAAGACAGCCGACCGAGCCCCCAGCCTCGTTGCACGACAGAATCCTCGGTTGCTCCCCAACGCCCCGGAGCCGGGGTCACCCACAGCCCAGACACGGGGTTTCGGGGGCGGGACCCCGGCCCCGCGGCTTCGACAGCGGCCCGGGACCGTCCTGCCTTCCAG
>NW_007252839.1:412940-422710 GCF_000164805.1 Carlito syrichta
CTGTCCGAAACAGCTTTATCTATCCCTTTCTGAACTGCGAGAGCGATTTGTTGTCATGGCCAGAAACACACAACACAGAAGCGTGTATAGAGGCAAAAACCACTCCCAACTCCTAAAAATAGTCTCTGATGGTGTTTTGTTGTACAGCCTTTAGGTCGATCTCTCTCTCTCATATTGAAATGTTCGACGTGTCTGTTAGTACTCTGTAAAAGCTTGCTTGACATAAGTAACGCCATTTTGTTAAAAATTCCCCATTCTAGGTTGCCTACAGCTGCCTGTTTGCTCAAATGCAACATTCCCCCCTCACCCCCGTGCGTGGGATGCAACTACCTTTAGCCCCTGAGCTGTAACTTCTTAATTCTTCTTAGAAACCCCCTACTCTCCTCATCCTGTTAGACAAACAACACCTGGCCAACGGCCAAACTAACAAACACGTAACCACAAAATGCTGCATATTGTTCTTAGTTCCTTGTTCACCTCACCCCTTGCTATGTAGCCCACTTGCGGTTTTGGCCTTTGTAAGCCTCCTTCCTGCTTCAATGGGGGTGGAGAGATTTTCTGGCCTTAGCTCGCTCTCGGCCACTGGCTATTAAAGGACCCCAAATCTAAGTTTTTACGTGTTGGTAACTTCTTTCTCGCACTCCAGTCATATATATATATATATATATATATAGAGAGAGAGAGAGAGAGAGAGAGAGAGAGAGAGATTTTGAAACCCTTATGAGGATATTTGCATTTCTTCCCCCCCTTTTACTTTTTATTTAAAATTGTGGGGTACAATTCAGGGCTAGGTATACAAATATTCACCGAGCAGTTACCCTTATCAATGAGGTGTGCTCCTCCTTCCCCAGGCAGTTATCGACTACTGTCAATCCCAGCACCTCCCACCCCCACAGCCTCGCACGACTTTCAATCCTTTTCTTATAGTAATACGGTAGTTGTTCAAGGTCCACTTATGAGTGAGAACATGTGATACTCAGCTCACTGTTTCTGTGAGAGATCACTCAGTATTATAAACTCCAATTCCATCCAGGTTGCTGCAAAGTTCATGATTTTGTTCTTTTTGGCTGCGTAGTATTCCACTGTGTATATGTACCACATTTTAAAAATCCAGTCCTCTTTTGATGGGCAGCACGGTTGGTTCCATTTCTTGTTATTGTGAATAATGCTGTGATAAGCATACGTGTGCAAGTATCTTTTTCATAGAGTGACCTGAGTTCTTCCGGGTCACTCTATGAAATCCCCAGTAGGGGAATGGCAGGGTCATATGGAAGGTCGATTTTTAGAACTTTTAGGAATCACCACACTGATTTCACAGAGGCCGAACTAATTTGCACTCCCCTTGACAGTGTAGAAGCGTTCAGTTTTTGTGGATAGTTGTATTTCTAACCCAGTAATGGTTTAATCTTTATAAGGCATTTAATGCCTTCTTTTTTGCAATTATGCTTACTTGCTGTCTTTGCATTTGCTATACTCTTTTAAATACTGTATTCCCAAAATACTAAGATTAGTTCTAACACTTTTGCCTTTATACTTTTTAAATGTATTTTTTGAGCCTTGGAAATTTGAGTAGTGCATTTTGATGGATGTTAAATGGATTTTTTTTTTTTTTGAGTTTGAGTCTCACTCCATCACCCAGACTGGAGTGCAGTGACCACCCCCAGCCACCGCAGCCTTGACCTGCTGGACTCTGACGATTCTTCTGCCTCAGCCTTCCAAGTAGCCAGAACTACAGGCGCACGTTACCAAACCCAGCTAATTTTTGATTTATTGTAGAGATGAAGTCTCTCCAAGTTGCCCAGGCGGGTCTCGAACCCGCGGGCTCAGGCAATCCACTCACCTCAACCTCCCAAAGTGCGGGATTAAGGCTGAGCCACTTTTAAAGGTTATGCATGAATCGAGTAACTGCCACAAGTAATTTAGTTGTTTTTCTTCTTGGATTGTTTGCAGGTGGTTCCTTTTCCCCCTCCTTTTCAATACCTTTCATCGTCTCCACAAATCAGTTGAATTGAGTCCACTATGGCGTCCCTTTTCTCAAATTGGTAATCTGAGTGTGTTCTTTATATAAACTTCTGCCTCCTTTTTCATCCTGAAAAACATTCCTGTTTCCACTGTGTTTCGTTTCCTGAGTTAACTGTGACTTTTAAATCCTGCCTTCAGAAAAGCAAAGAACAAAAGGATTGAGCAGGAGCATGAGACATTTCAGCCTATTAGATAGGCTTACTTTTCAGGCTCTCCCACATTTCTTTTCTTCTCTTTTTATTGTGGTAAGATGTCCATAACATACAATTTACCATCTTACCCACTTTCAAGTGTGCAGTTCAGGTATTAAAAACATCCACATTGTTGGGCAGCCATCACCACTATCCATCTCTAGAACTTTTTGTTATCTTCCCCGTTGCATAATAACTCCCCAGTCCCTCCCACCGTGGGCCCTGGCAACCACCATTCTATTTTTTGTCTCTATGAATCTGGCTGCTCTAGTTCCCCTGACAAGTGGAATCATCCAGTATTTGTCCTTTTGTGAATGGTGTATTTCATTTAGCCTAATGTCTTCGAGGTCCATCCATGTTGCAGCATTGTGTTCCAATGTCCTTCTTTAAGGCCGAATAACATTTCACTACAGTATATAATGAATTTTCTTTTTTATGGCAGTAAACATTTTGTTTATCCAGTATTTTAACTTTAAAATTTATTTTTTAAAACAAAATTGCACAACATAATGTTCTGAAATACAGTAGTCTTCCTTTATCTGTGGTTTCCCTTCTGCAGTTTCGGTTACTCATGGTCAGCCATGGTCTGGAAATATCGATCTGAAAGTTCCATGAATAAACAATCCCTAAGTTTTGAATTGCACACCGTCTGAGTGGTGTGATGAAATCTTGTTCCTTCCAGTCCATCATGCTGGGTGTGCGTCCTCCCTTTGTTCAGAGTATCCAGGCTGTAACGTCCTACCTATCCATTAGTCATTTGGATATTTTGGTGATCAGATCAACTGTTGAGTAGAGGATAAATAGGGTTCCATACTATCTATGGTTTCAGGCACCCACTGGGGTCTTGAAACTTACTCCGTGCGAATAAGAGGGTGGGACTACTGTATATCTATAGAGAGTGTGATGACTAAATCTAGCTAGTTAAGATGTACATGACCTCCCATAGCTATTTTTGTGGTGAGAACACAGTATCCTCATTCAATTTTCAGAAACCCTTGTAGGGTGTCTACTGTGTACTAAATTCTGTACTCGGACTGCAGAGGAGAGACAGGTCAATCTCCTGTGCCCGGGAAGCCTGGAGAGAATGGATAAGAAAACAAACAAAAATGAACAAGATACTTTCAAGCCATGATGAGTATTAAGGAGTGAGTGGGCAAGACAATGTCATAAGCAATTAGGCAAGGGATGGAAGGCAGTGATTGGGATAGGATGGTCTGGAGCTGTCTCCGCAGAGGCAGTGTTTGAACCAAGAACTTTCTGGATGAGAAAGACTCAGCCTCAGAAGGGACTTGCCATGGATGGAAAAAGAAAGGAGGCTGAACTGGCTGGAGCGCAGATGAGTATCGTGTGTGTGTGTGTGTGTGTGTGTGTGTGTGTGTGTGTGTGTGTACTCACGTGTTTGTGTGTGGTGACTATAGCACAGACGGGCCTAGAGACAGCTTTTTATTCTAGGTAAACTATCATATTTGAAGATTTAGACGACAAATCTAAGAATTAGACAACAAAATTACACGTAAAAAATGGTCCTGGCAGTTTTGTGAATTATCATTTGTATACAGTTTTACAGTTCACGAAGTATCTTTTCATTTATCATATTATTTTATCTTCACCTCAGACTTGCAAACAGTCAGTCTTCATCATACCCTTTCATTTTATTTTACAGTGGTAAGAATGCTTAATGTGAAATCCACTCTCATGCCTTTTTAAGTGTACAATTCTGTCTTGCTAACTGTAGGCAGATCTCCAGAATGTATTCATTGTGCATAACTGAAGCTGCTTGGCCACTGGATGGCAGCTGCCTGTTTCCCCCTTTCAGAAGCCCTTTGCAGCCACCATCCCACTTCCTACTTCTATAACTTGGACGATGTTAGATGCTTTACATAAGTGGAATCGTGCAATATTTATCTTTCTGTGACTGGCTTACTTAGCGTTATGTCCTCAACATCCATCCATCTTGTCACATACTGCAGAATTTTCTTCTTTTTAAAGGCGGAAATGTATTTCATTGTTTGAATACATCACATTTTTTTTTACCCATCCACCTGCCAGTGGACATATAGGTTGTTTCCACATTTTGGCTATTATTAGTAGAACTGCAATGAACATGAGAGTATTAATTTCTCTTCAAGATACTTATTTAATTATCTTGAATAAATAGCCAGAAGTTGAATTGCTGGATCATATGGTGATTCTATTTTCTTTTTTTTTTTAATCGGAGTCTCACTCTGTTACCCCGGCTAGAGTGCAATGGCATGCTTATGGGCACCGTAGCCTTGACCTGCTGGGCTTAGGTGATCCTTCCACCTCAACCTTCTAAGTAACTGGAACCATGTGGGCCACCATACCCGGCTAATTTTTTAATAATATAGAGATGAGGTCTCGCCAAGTTGCCCAAGCTTGTCTTCAACCCCTGGGTTCAGGCAAGCCTCTTGTTTTTGCCTCCCAAAGTGCTGGGATTACAGGTGTGAGTCACTGTGCCTAGCTTATTTGCAATTGTTTAAGGAACTGCCATACTGTTTTCCATAGCGACTACACCGTTTTGTATTCCCACCACTGTGTACAAGAGTTCCAATTTCTCCACATGTTCACAGCACTCGTTGTGTCTTTTGATAATGTTAGGAATAACAGGAATGAAGTGATACTTCACTGTGGTTTTTATTTGCATTTCTCCGATGATTAACATCAAGATGTTAAACATTTTTTTAAAATGTTGAACATTTTTTCATATACCTGCTGGTCATTCATATGTCTCCTTTGAAAAAATAACTGCTCAGTTCTTCATCCCATTTTAAAATTACATTATTTGTTTTACTTTTCTGTTGAGTTGTAGGAGTCCCTTATATATTTTGGAAATTAACTCCTTATCAGATATATTATTTGCAGATATTGAAAAAGTGAGCATATGTGTAACTTCTTACTCAGTAAAGGTCACAGTGGTAGAATTGAACCCAGGTCTTCTGACTCAAAATAACTTTGGAACACTTTTAGAATGATCGTTATTTTTTCACACACTTCATTTTTGGTTTCCATTACAATTTTAGTTATTTAAGTGAATGGACAGAAAATATAAGTCACCTGTCTCCTACTGTAACAGAACCATGTTAAAGACTAGATAGATACTTAAGTGCAAGGTGTATTCATCGTGCTTAGTCTGGTGGGAGACTAGTGTCTAATGGGAGAGACCAGACATTTCCAAGCATAATCAGTTGTGTGGAACTAAACCAGAAAGCATTAAAAAAGTTACCAGAGATTCTCAAGAGTAATTTTAAAGAGTCAGTATTTGTGGCAGGCTTTGTAAAATGAGTAGACACTAGACAGGTAACGGGATAAAGAAGTACATTTTAGGAGACAAAAAACTCAGCAGCCACACCAAGGGAGCATGTGTAAGAATTTAGCAGCCCCATCCCTAAACTCCATAATCATAATACCTATAATCCACTCCCTTCCAAGCTCCAAAAAATAGCGCTGCAATATAAATAAAACCAACATGCTGTTTTCAAAAAATTCTCCTGGAAGCGACCCTTAATCCTTCTAATCAAATGGCTGTCCTGCAGTGTCTCTGTTATAGAAAATTTGGAATGCTAATGAACAAGTAGGAATATTTAAAGATTTACAGAATAGTGAGGTCAATGACATTGGTAAAGTAGGTTGAGATCCTCGGACTTCAAGAGGGGCATGAGTGGAAATGTGCTTTGGGAAGACTTAGTTTACAGCAGGCATAATTTGGAATGCAATAGAAACTGAAATCACCTAAAAAATAAGAAAGTTCTTGGGGAATACAGGTAGTTAGGGTAGACAAATCGGAGGGGTGTGTTATAGTCACGTAGAGAGGAATTGGGAAGGCCTACCAGTTAACCGTGCTACCACTTGGCATTCAGTTTTTCCTCAAGAAGGAAAATGGACTATGTGAACTTATGCTTTATGGTAGCAACAGTGTATAAAGAGCTTGGAACAAGCCTCCTTGAAAACAGGCTCATTTATGTAAGGATTTTATTTTAGATTGTGAAGAAGCATTTGGGGCCATAATAGAAGCCCTTATAACAGTTCTTAACCAGGATGGTGTAAAAACAATTCACTTTGCTTCAGGAATACTGTGAATTAGTCATTTCGATTATAATTGGGCATAACCAAGTTTTGAACTTCTTGCCAATATTTAAACCTGAATTCTACCTTTGGATGCTATGACAGACTGATAATAGCTTTTCAAGGATCGAGACTGAAAGATCCTTATCAAAATACTAGTAGGGATTTTTAATAAACATTTACTGTGTTTTTTCTTTCATTTTACAACTAACCTCATAATGCTCATGGTGACTTTCATCTGTGACCTGCAGAGAAATGTGACTTACCTTCTTTTTAAAAAATCCTTTATTTTAAAGATGTGGGGTACAATTCAGGGTTAAGTATACAAATGTTCATTATGCAGGTACCTTTGTTGATGAGGTACTTGCATAATGAGCATCCTGTCTAATCCCCGACAGGATCCCACTACTGCCAATCCCGCCCCAATGCTGGCAGCTTCCCACTGCTGACATTCCTTTTCTTATGGGGTGTTACAATTTTTCAAGGACCAGTTATGAGTGAGAATATGTTTTTTGTTTCTGTGATAGATCACTCAGTATTATGGACTCTACTGTTCAAGGAACAGCTATGAGTGAGAACAATTCTTTGTTTCTGTGATAGGTGACTCAGTATTATGGACTCTATTGTTCAAGGACCAGTTATGAGTGAGAACAGTTCTTTGTTTCTGTGATAGATCACTCAGTATTATGGACTCTAAGTCCATCTAAGTTGCTGTGAAGTTCATAATTTTGCCCTTCTGTATGACTGTGTAATATTCCATCATATATATGTACAACATTTTTTAAATCCAGTCCTCTTTTGATGGGTAGCATGGTTGGTTCCATGTTTTTGCTATTGTGAATAATGCTGCAATAAACACACATGTGCAGGTATCTCTTTCACAGAGTGATTTGAGTTCCTCCAGGTATATTTTCAGTAGGGGAATTGTAGGGTTGTATGGAAGGCTGAGTTTTAGACCTTTTAGGAATTGTCACGTTGTTTTCCACAGAGGTTGTACTAGTTTCCACTCCCACCAACAGTGTAGAAATGTTCCTTTTTCCCTGCATCCTCTCCAGCATCTGTCATTTTTTGAGTTATTGATGACGGCCATCCTGACTGGAGTTAGATGGTATCTCAGTGTGGTTTTAATTTGCATTTATTTGATGACTAGTAAGGCTGAGCATATTTTCATGTATCTGTTGGCTGCTCCTATGTCTTCTTTTGAGAAGTGCCTATTCATACCTTTTGCGTACTTTGTAATAGGGCTATTTGTTTTTTTATTTTTGACATGTTTGAGTTCCCTGTAGATCCTAAATGTTAGGCCTTTGTCAGCTATACAGTTGGCAAATATTTCTTCCTAGTCCATGGGCTGTCTCCCTTCTCCCTTGATGGTTTCTTTGGCTTTGCAGAAGCTTGTCAGTTTGATGAGGTGTGTCACTTTCGAAAGAAATATTTACAAACGTGTATGTGAAAGAGAATGGTAAGTATTGGTGCAGTGTCTCAGAGTGAGAGATGGTCCAGCTTTTATCATGTGTAGGCCTGAGGAAGGAAGGAAGAATGTGGCTAACTGAACCCAAAAAAGAAGCAGACTCTTGTATATCAGGCTATTTTGTAGAGAAACCATGACCTTAGGTAAAGGGACATAACCTGATGTAGAATAAAAAAAAATATTTCCAGCATATATATCTGATAAAGAATGTGTATCTAGAATGCAAAGAACTCTTACAACTCAATAATGAAACAAACAACCTAATAAACAATATAAAACTAAAGTAAAAATAAAATGAAAACTTAAAAATACATCAAGTTGTATATCTATCTTTAAATCAAATCTCTCAAATAACTATTGCATTAAGGAGAAAAAATTAAAACACAGGAGTGTAGATTGAGAAAAGTATGTGGAAATAACACATTTTGGCCTTAACATAGTCATAGAGGTCTTCATTATTTCAAATAAAAGAGAGAAAATAAACTTTCCAATCAAGAAAAGAGTGGCAACAAAGAAGTTCTCAAGAGAATAGGAACAAAAAAATAATAAGCCTAAACTAGAAATAATTTAAATAAACATATGTAATAATTACTAAAAAATCCATTTTAGAAGATGACTGAAATAGAAAAATCTGTAGCAAATATAGTCAAGAAAAAATAATGAAAGTATGTATATATGTAAACAGAATTTTTAAATTTATAATTTATAAGACAATACATCATATAATCAAAATGTATGTATACACAAAGATTTGAAAGGAAAAGACATCAAAATGTTAACAATTGTTCTGTCTGTGCAATGATATTATAGGTTATTTTGCTGTATAATTTATACTTTCATATATTTTCTAAAACTTACAAGGACAAATATTAAAATTATAAAAACAAAAATAACATTATAAAATCTTTTAAGATATGAATTATAAGTAAATATTACACATAATTAAAAATAATTTAAATGTCTGAAAGAAATGGAAATATATGAAAAATATAGATGATCAAAATATTAAGCACAATATATTAAGAACTATAGATATTAGATACCAATAACTTTTTTTTCCTGATTTTAAATGAAATGTTCTTAATGATTTCTCATTTAAGATGGTATTTGCTGTAGAATTTTTTTTTAATTTATTTGTTTATTTTTAATATGATGTTGTGGGGTACAGTTAAGGGTTAGGTATACAACCACACTTCATTCAGACACCCTGTTGATATGAGGTGTTTCCCCCTTCCCAGACAGATATTTGCTACTGTTAATCCCATCTCCCTCCACCCCCCATAGTTTCCCAGTACTGTCAGTCATTTTCTTATAGTATTACATTGGATGTTTAAGGTCCATTATATGAGTGAGAACATGTGATATTCGGATCTTTGTTTCTGTGAGAGGTCACTCAGTATTATAGACTCTAGTTCCATCCAGGTTGCTGAGAAATTCATGATTTTGTTCTTTTTTATGGCTGCGTTGTATTCCATTGTGTATATGTACCACATTTTTAAAATCTAGTCCTCTTTTGATGGGCAGCATGGTTGTTTCCAGGTTCTTGCTATTGTGAACAATGCTGCAATAAACATACATGTGCAGGTATCTTTTTTACAGAGTGATTTGAGTTCTTCAGGATATATTCCCAGTAGGGGGATTACGGGGTCATATGGGAGGTTGGTATTTAGAGCTTTTAGGAATCGCCACACTGCTTTCCACAGAGGTTGCACTAGTTTACATTCCCACCAACAGTGTAGAAGTGTTCCCTTTTCGCCACACCCTCCCCAGCAGCTGTTATTTTTTGACTTATTGATAATTGCCACTCTGACTGGAGTTAGGTGGTATCTCAGTGTGGTTTTGATTTGCATCTCCCTGATGATTAGTGAGGTTGAGCATTTCTTCATGTGTTTGTTGGCTGCTCGGATGTCTTCCTTTGTGAACTGTCTGTTCATATGTTTTGCCCATTTTATAATGGGGTTGTTTGTTTTTTTCTTTTCAGCACATTTGAGTTACTTGTAGATCCA
>NW_007252839.1:422820-423491 GCF_000164805.1 Carlito syrichta
AATATTTTTTCCCAGTCTGTAGGCTGTCTCCCTGCTCTCTTGATGGTTTCTTTGGCTTTGCAGAAGCTTGTCAGTTTAATAAGGTCCCACTTGTCTATCTTCTCTCTTATGAGCTGTGGGTTTCGGGTTTTGTTCAGGAATTGGATGCCCAGTTCTGATTTCCATGAGGGTATTTCCTTCATTTTCTAAGGTTCTTATGGTTTGAGGTTTTACATTTAGGTCTCTGATCCATTTGGAGTTAACCTTTGAGCATGGGGATAGATAGGGGTCCTGTTTCAATCTTCTGCATGTGGTCAGCCAGTTTTCCCAGCACCATTTGCTGAATAGGTTCTCCTCTCCCCAGTGGTAGGTGGTGGAGTCTTTGTTGAAGGTGAGTTGGTTGAGAAATTGAGGTTTTGCTTCTGGAATCTCAATTTTATTCCATTGATCTATATGCCTGTTCCTATACCAATACCAAGCTGTTTTGATGATTGTAGCTTTATAGTAAAGTTTGAAGTCTGGTAATGTGATACCACCTGCTTTGTTTTTTTTGCTGAGGATTGTTCTGGCTATTCTTGGACGTTTGTGTTTCCATATGAATTCCTGTGTTGTTTTTTCTAGGTCTGAGAAGAATGTTGCTGGTAATTTGATGGGTATTGCATTGAATTTGTAGATTGCCTTAGGTAAGATGG
>NW_007252839.1:423511-435206 GCF_000164805.1 Carlito syrichta
AGAGAAATGTGATTGTCTTCATACATTTATTTGTATCCTGAGATTTTGCCAAAGGCCTTTTATCAGTGTAAGGAAGTTTTTGACAGATTCTCTTGGGTTTTCAAGGTACACAATCATATCATCTGCAAAGAGAGATAACTTGACTTCCTTTTTTCCTATTTGGATACCCCTGATTGCCTTCTCTTTTCTGATTGCTCGAGCCAGGACTTCCAATACTATGTTGAACAGGAGAGGTGAGAGTGGGCATCTTTGTCTTGTTCCAGTTTTCAGGGGAAATGGTTCTAATTTTTGTCCATTTAGGAGTATGCTGCCTGTGGGTTTCTTGTAGATGGCTTTTACTATTTTGAAGTATGTTCCCCGTATGCCTAGATGTTCAAGGGTTTTTTATCAAGAAGGGGTGCTGGATTTTATCAAAAGCTTTTTCTGCATCTAATGATATAATCTTGTGGTTTTTGTTTTGACATCTGTTGATGTATTTAATTACACTTATGGTTTTACGAATGTTGAACCAGCCTTGCATCCCAGTAATGAAGCCTACTTGGTCATGATGGATGATTTTTGAGATGTATTGCTGAATCCGGTTCGCTAGGATCTTGTTGAGAATTTTAGCATCTATGTTCATCAAAGATATTGGCCTGTAGTTCTCTTTCTTTGTTGGATTTTTACCTGGCTTGGGTATCAATGTGATGTTGGCTTCGTAAAATGATTTGGGGAGCGTTCCATCTTTTTCAATCACCTGGAATACCTTCAGTAAGATTGGTATCAGCTCCTCCTTAAATGTCTTGTAGAATTCTGCTGGAAAGCCATCTGGGCCAGGGTTTTTTTTGTAGGAAGTTTTCTTATTTGGAGTCGATTTCCTTGATTGTTATTGGTCTATTTAGGGTTTCAATTTCTTCTTGTTCCAACTTAGGTAGGTTGTGTGATGTCAGAAAGTCCTCCATTTCCTTAAGGTTTTCAAGTTTGTTTCCATACAAGTGTACATAGTAGTCTCTAATGATCTTTTGTATTTCTTCAGTGTCAGATGAGACTTCACCTTTTGTGTTTCTGATTGTGCTTATTTGGTTTTTTTCTCGTTTTTTCTTGGTCAGTCTAGCTAGGGGACCATCGATCTTGTTTATTCTTTCAAAGAACCAGCTTTTTGTTTCATTGATTTTTTGTCTTCTATGTCCTGGATTTGGGCTTTTATTTTGGTGATGTGAATTCTTCTGGTGAAATTAGGGTTTTTGTGGTCTTGCTTTTCCAGCTTCTTTAGGTGACTTGTTAGGTTGTTAATTTGTGTTCCTTCCATTTTCCTCAGTGTGTTTGTAGGGCTATAAATTCCCCTCTTATTACAGCTTTTAAGGCATCCCAGAGATTTTGGTAAGATGTTTCTTCATTTTCATCTGTTTCCAGGTATCTTTTGATTTCATCATTTACCCAGGAGTTGTTTAGCATCATGCTGTTTAGTGTCCATATCTTTGTGGGTTTTGGGGGGACCTTGTTGGTGTCAATGTTTATTTTTATTCCACTGTGGTCCGAGAAGGTGCATGGCAGAATTTCAGTACTTTTAAATTTGCTTATACTTGATTTATGGCCAATTATGTGGTCGATCTTAGAATATGATCCATGCAGTATTCTGTGGTCTTTGGATGGAGTGTTCTGTAGGTATCAATTAAGTCCATTTGGTCCAGAGTCTCACTGAGGTTTCGGATCTCCTTACTGATTTTTTGTCCTGATGATCTGTCTAGGGTTGCGAGTGGTGTATTAAAGTCCCCAGTTATGATGGTGTTAGGGTCAATGTCTTTCTTTAGTTTTCCTAGAAGTTGCTTTATGAAAGTTGGCACACCTATGTTGGGTGCCTATATGTTTAGAGTAGATATATCTTGTATATATATTATGTAGTGGCCCTCTGTATCTTTTTTCATTTTTGATAGCTTAAATGGTATTTTGTCTGAAATTAGGATTGTGACTCCTTCTTTCTTTTGTGTTCCATTCGCCTGAAAATTTGTTTTCCATCCTCTTACTTTGAGTCTGTGTATGTCCTTTCTAGTGAGATGGGTCTCTTGAAGGCCATCCTGGTGATATTTTATCCATTTTGTCATTCTATGTCTTTTCAGTGGTGCGTTTAGTCCATTCACGTTCAGGCTAATTATTGAAATGTGAGAGTTCATCCCTATCATGGAGTTCTTATTGAGTTGTTGTTCTTCCACTTGGTTTTTTCTTTTTCTTTTTTTTTGTCTTTCTTTTGGTTTTGGGGTTGGTTCGTGTATATTTTATTCTTTTCCCTGTACTCTTGTGAAGAACGTTATCCTTTTTTCCTTTTCTTCTGTGTTTAGTACTTTCTTAAGTGTTTCATGTAGAGATGGTTTGGTGGCAGCATAAGTTCTTAGGGATTGGATATCTGGGAAAGATTTTAATTCTCCCTCACTGATGAAGCTTAGCTTGGCCGGGTAGGTTATTCTTGGTTGAAATTGTTTATCTTTTAGGACTTTGAAGATAGGGCTCCAAGCTCTCCTAGCCTGCAGGGTTTCTGTAGATAAATCTGCTGCTATTCTGTTTGGTCTTCCATGGTAGGTGATCTGGTCTTTTTCTCTTGCTGCCTTTAGGATTTTTTCTTTTGTGCCTACTTTGTTTAGGCAAATTATTGTGTGTCTAGGAGTTGGTCTTCTCATTTGCTGTCTTGCAGGGGTTCTCTGAATCTCTTGTGTTTGAATTTTTGCATCACTGATTAGATAAGGGAAGTTTTCTTAAATGATCTCATGGAAAGTTTGTTCCAATGTGGTCTCTGTTTCTCTTTCTGCCTCAGGGAGTTCGATTACTCTTAGGTTAGGCCTCTTGAGGTAGTCATTCATCTCTTGAAGGTTTTGTTCTGTCTTTTTGAGCTTATTTTCTGTGTTTTTAAGAGTTTGGATTATTTCTATGTTTTGATCCTCAAACTCTGAGATTCTTTCTTCTGCTTGGGTAATTCAGCTTTCCATGCTTATCAGTTTGTTATTTATTTCATTCACAGTATTCTTTATTACTGTTATCTCAGATATCAGCTCTTTCCTAGTTTCTTCTTGTTTCTCCTCAATTCTTTTTAATCTCTCCATTATTGTCTTGATATCTACATCTGTAGTTTGAGACCCTTCATTCTGGGGGCTTTTCATTGTTTGCATTCCAAAGTCAGTTTTCTCAGTGTCTGCACTCCCAGGCGCCTGGGAGAGACCCATACTGTTCTTTTGGTTTTTCTTCATTTCTGTAGATTTTTCTCCCTCTCCTCCTTTCCCTCCCCTTCTTCGATTCTGTTTTTGATGGACGGTGGGGTTGCTTTTATTTCTCTTCTGCAATGTCCTGTTCTTCCTTATGAGGGTCTTCTGGCTTTGTTCACTTTTCCCTCTGCTTTACAATCTGTCTATTCAGCAGTATGTAGTCTTGATCCCACTTAGCTATGGGCTGAGTGTTACTAGTGCTGCTTCAGGATCTTTCACCAATATTTTGGAACCAGCTTCACAAATAAGAACCTTTCCAGTCCAGGTGTTATCAGATCTACACACTCTATGTTCTATTCCACCTAGGAATTTGTTTAGAATGTCCATTCTGATGCCTCTCAGATTCAGAAAACTCGATACCAATTTCTTAACAGTGTTTCTGTCTGAGTCATGAATTTACAGGTGATTTTAAATGTCTTTTCTTTCCTTCACTTGAATTGTCTGCAATAGGCACGTAGCATTTTTTAATAGAGGAAAATATGTGATTCTATTTTTTAAAAAAAATCCTGTAATCCCAGCACTTTGGGAGGCTGAGGCAAGTGGATTCTGAGCCCATGGGTTTGAGACCAGCCCTGGCAACTTGACGAGACCTCAGCTCTACAATGTAAAAAAATTAGCTGTGTGTGGTAGCACACGCCTGTGGTTCTGGCTACTTGGAAGGCTCAGGCGGAAGGATGGCAAGAGCCCAGAAAGTCGATGCTGGGATGACTGTTAGCGTGCCACTGCACTTCGGCCTGGACGATGGAGGGAGACTCCAACTCAAAACAAACAAACAAAAATCAGTATTGTCAAAATTCTGTATGTATATATAGTTTGTATTGATGGTAAAAGCATTCATACTTTCAAGGAATAAATAAATCCCATTCCAAATAAACAGTCTCACAGGACAGTGAAACTTACAGTAAAATTTATGATTATACACATACACACCTACACACACACACACGCACACGCATGCGCATTGCAAGTATAAATCTCAGTTCACAACCATGACTGTTCAATAAATGCAACATTGTCTTTGTTTTTGTTTTCCAATTCAGGATGGCAACAGTATTGTAATCCCAGTTTCCTCGGGATTGTGTCTAAATTCTAGGGAGTGTACTAAATGCCACAGTGTCACAGGCGATTATTTGACATGTTCCTCTGCTGGAGTCCAGCTCCAGGGGAGAGTCAGGGCTTGAGACAGGAGAATCAGGAAGCAGTGAAAAAGAAGAGACGAAAACGACAGGAATCCTCTTCCTGGGGAGAGCTCAGGACTCGGCCAATTTTTATTTATTTTTCACAAGCTTATATGGGTTTTCCACTCGGCTCTGCACCCACAAACGTATCTTATGTTGCTAACCAAATGCCCACGTACATCCTTTTTGCACTCACAATAAGGTTGACCTTTAACAATTTCAACCACAGATTGTGTTTTTCTTAAGTCAAACATTTATGAACGTCCTGGTTTTCTTCCTAACTTTCTCATAACTATTTATTATTATAGGCCTATAATATCCTTACCCTATAAAGCTAAACCTTAACCCTAAGTCTTTTTTAACTTACTTACTACTATATATTTATTTCTATTAATCTTATTTCTATCCTTATGTCTCTATATTTTCTTAACTATCATTTATACTATTATATATCTCTTATCTTACTAGTTTATCTTCTCTCACTATCTTATCATTAATATTCTAAATTCTATCTTCATTAAACTACTTATTTAATCCTAAAATATCTTAACCTATTTTTTATCTCAAACGGTTGTTTTTCCACCAGTTCTCAGCTGGGGTCTGTTGTTTATGAGGAAATGGTCGACTCGTTCTTCTCAGCCTCCTGCTGTTACTGAAAAACATCCTTACACACCCTAAGGGGCACCCTTTTTGCTGCAATCTCACCTCCATTATGCCCATGTATAATTTTTGCTGTCAAATGCCATCATCCATTTGTGCATCTATTATCTCAATTAAAGAGGGAACATTCTCAAGCCTATGCACGCAATCCTTCAAAGTTAGGGAAGGTCTGTCAACAGGATCCATGGGGCTTTGCCTCCGTCATGGCCACATTTTACTGGGGCCTTGCTCGCAGCTGGCGTTTTTCCTGTTTTCAGGTCCCTTTTACTTTAGTTTTACTAGTGATTGCGGTTCCCAGCACTCCTCAGTGACACTGACTGATTGGCTGCTGGATTGACTCATTGGTCATCATCTGCTGCATTCCCGGCAACTGCTGGCATGTCCACCCCATCTCATCATTCAGGCAGGAAGCTGGCGTCCTGTGGGACCATTCCTCTCCCCAACCTGTGTGGTCTTTTTGAGTTTTGTGGTTTTCTTCACCACAAAGTTTCATTTCGATTCTATACCTTTCCCCCATGTAAGGAACCATCATCTCAGTGGAGAATCCTAGCTGGGCTCAGTGGCTCAACCTGTAATCCCGCGCCTTTGGGAGGCTGAGGTGAGTGGATTGCCTGAGCCCGTGGGTTCGAGACCCGCCTGGGAAGCGAGACCTCATCTCTACAATAAATCAAAAATTAGCCGGGCGTGGTAGCGCTCGCCTGTAGTTCCAGCTACTTGGAAGGCTGAGGTGGAAGGATTGCCGGAGCCGAGCAGGTGGAGGCTGCGGTGGCCGGGAGCGGCCACTGCACTCCAGTCTGGGCGACAGAGTGAGACTCTGACTCAAAAATAAATAAATAAATAAATAAATAAATAAAATAATAATAATTTCCTTACCATCTTTCCTTCTCCTAAAAGAATACTCTTTTTTCCCCCACTGCTTAGCTATCTGATGCCTGGCCCTTAAGCAAAGAGCACAGATGGCCTGGATGCATGAATGTGGGAAGATAGACAAGGGGAATACTGAGAGAATAAGTTTTTCATATTTCAGAAATATTTCTGATATAAAAAATGTATGAGATAGTATACATAGGACAATGGAATAGACTCCACTTAGGGTGGCTGCCTGACTCCAGCTACCTGGCTCTGAAAGTCGTCCCAGCAACTGCTGGTTGCTGCCAACAGTCATGTCTGTGGAAAGGGACACTGTCCCCTGCTAGAGATTGATTTTTTACTCAAACTGTGCCAATGAGATCTTACACCAGGAGTGTGTAATTTGGGGCTGAGAACCTGGAGGTTTAGCAACTTATGAAAAGAAAGTGGCGAGCCCCATTCTCCATGGAGGGGACACTTTGCAGGGAATGTCATCAACCCCCAAGCCAGAGATCTCAAGCTGCCCACCCCTCTTCTGTTGAGTTCTCCCTAGTTTCTATAAGTTCTTCCAGTATATTTCCGATAAATTCCCCCTTTGCTTAGTTCAGTTCCAGTTTCTACTACTTGCCACATCAACAGTATTAATACAAAATCATAGAAAAACCTCACATAATAATACAGAATAAAAAATGCTGAAAGAAATATTAGAGAATGTAACTTAAGCAGGCATTAATTGAATTGGGAATTTGAGGTCAACCTGATGTCAGTTTAATGGGGCTTGATTCATCCTCTACTAATGTGCTATGAAAAGATGAATAACCACAAACAAATATAAGGAAAAAAAATGAGAAACATTATTGGAAAATGGAGACTGTCATATGCCCAAATCAGAAAAATTTAATAATTGCATAAGCAAAGGGGATACATGGGAAATACATTTTGGGCCTCACACTGGCCTCTCTGGACCAGCACACTGTGGAGCATGGTGGAGCTGGGAAGGACACCTGTTGGTATTCCACTGTGGCCAAAATGTCAGCACTCCCTGAACAGAAGACCAAGTTGGCACCTACAGCTGCTCAGAGCAGTCCTCAGAACTGTCGGAACTGTGGCTGCTTCCCTTCATGCTACCCTCTGCAGCTTAGATCATTTAAGACAGCACAACTGCCGGCATTCAAGAAGATTGGCTAGCAGAGGACAGGGAGGTGCATTTCTTCCCAAGAGTGCACATAAAAAGGGAGAAATCAGCCTGTCTCGGTGGCTCAGCCTGTCATCTCAGCACTTTGGGAGGCTGAGGTGAGTGCACTGCCTGAGCCCACGGGTTCCAGACCAGCCTGGGCAACTTGGTGAGACCTCGTTTCTACAATAAAAAAAATTAGCCAGGCGTGGTAGCGCAAGCCTGTAGCTCTAGCTCCTTGGAAGGCTGAGGTGGAAGGACTGCCAGAACCCTGCAGGTCAACTCTGAGGTAGCCTGAGCATGCCACTGTACTCCAGCCTGGGTGAAGGAGTGAGACTCCAACTCCAACAAAATAAAAAAAGGGAGAAATCATCCCTGTAGTGGAAGGGTGGAAGGTCTTTGATGAAAAAGATCCATAAATCGGAAAAAGTAAGTTATTGAGGTCATTAAGGTGAAGTCATTTTAAAAATCACTATAGAGGAGACATAGCTTACGAAATTATACTGGCTTCACGTTTTTTTGTAATTACTTATCATTCAAGGTGACGAACTGTAGAATTCCACCATGGAGAATTAAGATGCCCTATAGTCGATGATAAGAAAATAGATATAATGATCATAGGGATAATAATAAAATGCAACATTGAACACACTTATGTACCGAACACTGTATCAAGCATGCTCATTGAGGTGCCTCACATCTCACAACAATGGCGAGTAGACCAAGATCTGCATTTTACAAGTGAAGAGACGTTAAACTTGCATACCAGTGAAGCTGGAGTGAATTCATGTCCAGTCAATTTGAGGGCCCTTGGTTTAATCACTATGCCCAGCTTCCTAGATCATCTCAGCTCAGACAAGTATCTGAACAGAAGCTTCTTGGGACCCACAGTCTGAAAAGTCCCACATGACCACGTAGACCACATGAGTCAGGCATCACAGGGCCCAGTGAAGAGGACCTCTTGCTGGGAAATCGTCCTTATTGAGGTATTACTCCAAAAGTGATGTGCAAAATTATGTGAATGGGTTAGAGTACTATTTACAGCAGATATAATTAACACACTGTATATCCATTGCTAGCTAGCTTTCTGCAGAGAAAGATCATTTTACAAGATTTTGTTTTTCAATAAATATATAGATTTTTTTCTAGGAGGCTACAGCTAATGTTAAAATATTTTTAAGCAACCGTTAAGCAGCAGGTTCAATAACTCTCCCATTCAGAGGGAAGGCGGAACTTTCTTTGTGTTCAGTGTAAATAAATTAAATACAGCTAAATTATGCATGGAAGAAGTAGACTTTCCCCTGCCTACATTGAACAAGTAGACAATTGATAAGCACACCATTTATGGCTGTTTCATGTGTGACAATCAAAATTTAAAACTCCAGTCTGAAATGTGTTCTGTCAACTTAGAGAAGTAAACGTATACCACTCTGACTACACCACACGTCCCCAGAAATAAGTTTCTGCTGAAAGTATGTGGTATGATAAAGGCCACTCAGCAGTTTGGCCTCTTTCTTTCTGGCAATGGGAGGCTGTGAGATTCTGAGTTCTCACGGGCAGCACAAGTGCGGCAATCCTCCTTTGAGTGGGACAGACTGGAAGCAGATGTGGCAAAACCTCCCCCGTGGCTTCTGCGAGACCGCGCACCATGGACTCACAGGACATCTGCAGTGTGGATTTCCAGAGCTAAGGAGACCGTGAGGCAACATAAATAGGCGATTTTCTTTCAACATGTCAGACAAAAGGGCTACTTCTGTGGAATGGCTGCAAGTTGAGGCCGCTCGCCTTTAAAATGTGGCCTTTTCAAGTGAAGGTGAGTTTGAACATCTGGAAATATTTTTTAAAATAAATCACTCCTCAACTGAAACATTAAATGGCAATTTTTTGGCAAGTGGTCTGTCTTAGCATTACTTAGAAATGAACTCCTGGCAAAACACGAACTTAATGCTCTCCTCTGAGATCAGCACATAATTTGTTGTATTCTTAGGATTATTTTGCTTGAACTATTTCAAGAGTTTTGCCTAGCAGGAAATGAACTTAGGGTGAAGTGGGGATGACAGGCACTACAGTTTCTCACAGTAGATGTGTCAACTGATCTTCAAGTGTAGAACTGCATAAAGTCAGAAAATTTCACAGGAAATTGTCTATACATACTTGGTTAAGAATCTTATTCCCAAAAAAACAAACCAAAAAAAAAAAAAAAGAATCTTATTCCCACAAAACCACAAAGCCAAATATCTGTGAAAGCCATATCTGATGGAAGTAGAGACACTCTATAAAGAGAAACAGGAAAACACCAGAGTGGAATTAAACACACAAACTCACATTTGCTTGAAAGGAAATAGAGTAACTGTGTGATGAGCTTATAGGATGGAGACCTCCTCTTTGCAGAAAAAGCAATGCTTCTTGTTTTGGGTTTTCATTATGTTTCTGGAAACCCCTGGGCATAAAAGTTACATTCTTCAACCACCATATTTATGATAATAGGCAACATTTCTCTCTCTCTCTCTCCCAACCCGTGTGTGTGTGTATATGTGTGTGTGTGCGCGCGCACGTGCGTGCTTTCCTTTCTGTGAAATTTGCTTTGGCCAACACAAAAAATTAATGATGGAGCAAAATCTTTTTTTGTGTATGTATATTATACTAACTATAATAATAATGATGCGATAATAGATATTTATAAGCACATAAACCCAGGGACCTGTAAGAGGTACTGAAACAAATGTCATTAACTTTATTTTGTTTATCTTTTTAAAATTATTATTAAAGGCTATTTAGAAGACCTTCGGAGTACTCTTCAGACTAACATGTATTCTGGGACTTCCTCTGAAAAAGAACTCTGATGAACAAGAATCATCACTGTTTTCATGTCTGAGTGGAAGATTCATTTTACTGTGTCGGTAGCCTCACTGAATTGGTAAGGAAATATTTAAGATGGATAAGAACTCACTTTCGAAGAAGTAAACATTTTCCGAAACGTAGAAATACCCATGCAGCATGTGTAAGGAAGTGAAATAGTCTTGTAAAACTGTGCATCCCAGTAAGAGACAAAATGATGGTATGCTCTGAGTAAAAAGGTGGCAAACAGGGTTCCTGCCTCACCTCTGAAGAGGTATCTCACAGTCTAACCCATCTCTCCTCCTCAGTATCAACAGCAATAATAACATTAACTGGTCCTAACCGTCTATATGCTAATCTAACTTACAAGAACAATGTGACCTTACTTGTGTCCCTAAGAATGTCTTTCAGAATGAAGTCATTTCAAAAGTCTCGACTAGGATGGCAGTTACGCGAATAGCTTTGCTCTTCAGTTACGTTTCACAAGTTGGCTCCTCAGGCAGAGGAAGATACGCTAACCAGTGCCATACTTCACAACACTTCCAAGCCGTCCTGGGTCCTTCACCAGCAACCTTTAAACTGAGTCAAAATCCTGCATTAACACATTAAGATGTATTCAACTCTACTTGGAAGGAGGAGGCGGAAAGATCGCCGGAACCCAGCAGGTCGAGGCTGCAGTGGCCGGGAGCGGCCCACTGCACTCCAGTCTGGGTGACAGAGTGAGACTCCAACTCAAAAAAAAAAAAAAAAAAAAAAAAGGATGTATTGAACTTTACCACCTTAAAGTTGAATGCGATCAAATTGTCATCTGTTTCACTTGGGCTGACTTCCTCCCTGTCCAGTTGAACAGAAAGAGTCCTGCTCATTTCTGTCCACATTGCCTCAGCCCCTAGAGAAGGGCATGGCCAGGGCTCAGGCACTCCTGTACATTCCTGAACAATAGTCCCAAGAGCTAATGAAAGGTGCGTTTCCCCTTATCTCCGATGTACTCCCAGTCAGTAGCTTCAGGGAATCCTTGACTTCCCTGTAGTCTGTGCCCAATCAACTGAAAGGTGCAAATCCCCATTTACTCCCTTCTTCTGAGTAGTCATAAGTTTGAATAATATAGTATCAATGTAATCGTAATCCTTGTGAATTATATAACTTTTGTATCAATGTAATCTAAGCTTTGTGATTTGTGTAACCTTTGCTAAGGCATGATGTCTTAGGCCCTTTACTCTAGGCAAGTTTGATTGCCGCTTCTGCCAGGGCCTCCTGATAAAAGCTATGAGATACCTCTCATACTTAGCACCAAGAAGTCTGGACAGAAAAATGTCACTATCGATAAATGGGGCTAAAACTCAAGTTCTATACAATGCTCTGCTGGTCACGTGGCTAATGTATAGGCTGGACTATAAAAGTGAACTGTAAAAGCCAGGAGGGGGAGCAGAAGCATTTTGAAAGACCTCGAGTCTGGCTCTGCTCCCTGGATTCGAACTCAGAAATAAACTTCTTCCTATTAGTTCCCTGCCCCTTTGATTTATTGGTAGCAAGGGGATCAGCTGAGCGTTACTTGGACCATAACACAGTTATCTGCTAACTCCTTGAAAATCTTTGTCGATAGAAATATTAACTAGAGACTGGGCGCAGTGGCTCAGCCTGTAATCCCAGCACTTTGGGAGGTCAAGGTGAGAGGATTGCCTGAGTTCAGGGGTTCGAGACTGGCCTGGGCAACTTGGTGAGACCTTGTCTCTACAATAAATCACAAAAAATTAGCCAGGCATGGT
>NW_007252839.1:435573-443813 GCF_000164805.1 Carlito syrichta
CGGGCTCAGGCAATCCACTCACCTCAGCCTCCCAAAGGTGCGAGATTACAGGCTGAGCCACCGAGCCCGGCTAAAAGAAAGAAATATTAACTAGCATTTAACATAATTATTTTGGCTTAACCAAAGGATAAGAAAGTTACCATAATTATTACATGTAGCCAAGACAAAAAAAAAAGTCACAGTAGACTTATAACACTTACTGTAAGTTTTTAAAAACGTTTTTAAAGGAAAAAAATAATTTTCTTGGCCATATCCTTTAGACAAATGTTGCCATATGAATTTTTCTTCAACAAATATTTGAGTGCCTGTTTGTACCAAGTTTGTTGTAAGCAAAGGTGGATATATCAGTGTATAGAATAGATAAGACCCCTGTCCTCTGGATTTTGGGGGAGAGAGAGAGAGAAGGCAAACAATTAAAATATTCAGCATAACAACAATTAAATTACACAGGATATGGTGATAAATTTCCGGAGAAGCGGCATAGGATAAGGGGAATGGACTTCCAGGACGTTCTCACAAGTCCCCCTCTAGAGGTGGCACTTGAATACGGGGGGGCGGGGGTGAAATGTGAGGGATCCAGCTATCTAGAGAGGAATAGGTGGGGCACAGCGGAGCAGTGAAGATCTTTTCACTTAATAATCCTCCACCCCACCTCTATGGCAATATCCTTACAGAGAGTTCAAAGTAAGGTTGAGCCTGTGGCCTTTAGTAGAAAAATCTTTCCTCAGATTCCTGAGCAGGTAATTTATTTGGGATTGGCAGCAAAGGAAGAAGAAGGAAAATGGCTGGTAAAGGAAGACAGAGAAGGGAGGAACGTCAGAACCGGGTGAGTTCATGAGCTGGATGCAGGGGTGCATCTAGGAGCTCAGCCCCGCCAGGGACCCTGTTCACACAGAGCACATCTCCCTAGACAAAAGTGACGAGGGCATTTATTCACTGACTCTTGCCCCCATTGGTTGAGGATTCTGGGGGCATTTATTTTCCACCTTTGGTGTTCTGATTAGCAAGCCTCCTCCAGCTTCAGGAAGAGCCCCGAGGAAGGGCAGGGTGACCCCCGGAAAAAACGTGAGGGTGAGGGGATGCAGCATGCTGTATCCAGGTGGTTGCCTCCCAAGAGAACAGTTGCTGGGGACTTTCTGCTTGGTGCAGATAATCATTGTTTTTTTTAAGTTGAAGTCTCACTCTGTCACCAAGGCTGGAGTGCACTGGCATGATCACAGCTCACTACAGACTCAGCCTCCTGGGTGCAGGAGATTCTTCCACCTCAGCCTTTCACCTAGGCACGCCACCATGCCTGGCTAATTTTTAAAGTTTTCTTTTTTGTAGAGACAGAGTCTTGCTATTTTGCCCAGGCTGGTCTCGATTTCCTGGGTTCAAGCAGTCCTTCCACCTCGACCTCCCAAAGTGAGCCACCACGCCTGGTCCAGGTAGTCATTTCTAAACAAGCACAACAGTGAAACAGGCAGTGTGTCTGCAGAGTTGACAGTATATTATAACAATTTGGGAGCCTAATTTATCTTTCTTGAACAGTAAGTCAATACGCAGCCTCATCAAAGAGAGTCATAAACGTACCCACAGGCAGTGCCCTTTTATTTTAATTCTGTACACACAAATTTGGAATTTGTTTAAACAACCAAGAATACTTTGTTGAAGTCAAGCTTCTCTGCCACAGAACATAGAAGAAACAATTTGACTTTAAAAGTTTCCAGAGAATTTTAGCAAACTCCAGTTAGCTTTGAATAGTGCTAGATTTTTCTCTGGCATCTCAGAAGAACCTTTAAATAGCACACCTCAAATACCTGAAGGGTTTGAAGTGCTGGCAGAACCTGGGGCTCAGTCCTCACGCGTCTCCTGTCTACGGTCACATAGCTGGTGATGTCCTCTCCTGGGTGGCTATACAGCCCCTCTCTTCCTGCTTCTGTCCATGCAGCAAAACCTGCCCAGGTTATTCTCTGACCTCAACTTCCACACACCTCACAGCCTGCCGGACAGCTCCATGTGGTTGGTGATTGGAATTCCTGAAATGGAAATCCTGCACGCTCCTCCCCAGACGGCTCCGCCACACCCTGCCCTGTCTCTCATGACGGCAGTCGCACCCATCGCCAGGCCGTGGACTCCTCTCCTGCTTCCAGTCCCCATATCCAGTCCCCTAGCAAAGCCTGCTGGCTCCATTCTCAATGTAAGTCCAGAACCTGTCCGCTTCTCTAAATGCTTAAAGCCTGTAAATCACATGAACACACTTGATATTGTTAGATAACAATAAGAAGTTAAATAAAAAGGCTGTCTCCCTCTTCCTTGATAAATGTGCCTTCCTGATGGCAGAAGGCTAGGTCCTAGGACTCAGAATTTCCATGCTGGAATGTGACATAAGATGGGAGGGAGGTCGTGGGGGCAATCCTGGCCCATGACATGCCTCCCCCATGTTCTCTCCCCAGCACTGTGCGCACACATGTGAGCATGCTGGTCTATACATTCATGTTCACACACACATCCTTCACGTGGCTGCCCTGGGCCACTGAGTCTGAGAGGAAGGCACACCAACTGCAAGGTCTTCCCTGGATTATAGTCACTGCTGTGTACTGATTTGTTTTATCTTACATTTTGTCTTATTTTACATTTGCAGGGTTATTTTGTTTTTTGTTATTTTGAGTTGGAGTCTCACTCCGTCGCCCAGACTGGAGTGCAGTGGCATGCTCCCAGCCACCCCAGCCTCAACCTGCTGGGCTCCGGCGACCCTTCTGCCTCAGCCTTCCAAGTAGCCAGAACTACAGGCACATGCTGCCAGACCTGGCTAATTTTTGAGTTATTGCAGAGACGAGGTCTCGCCAAGTTGCCTGGGTGGGTCTCGAACCTGCGGGCTCAGGCAATCCTCTCGCCTTGGCCTCCCAAAGTGCTGGGATTAGGCTGAGTCACCGAGCCTGGCCATATTTACGGTTTAGTATACTTTATCTCTGTTTTTCTTTTTCCCACCATTTTAAACCTTCCTTTGCATAGATCAAAATTTCTCTGCTAGTCCTGAAAGTTATACATTCTTATTTTGTTCTATTTCTATCTGACCTTTTTCTAGCTTACTTTTGTCTTTATTTCCCTATCATTGTTTTAAAATTACTACTTATATCTTTTCTCAGAGCCATTGAAGAACCTTCGCACACTATTGGGTGAAAGTCTAAGGACTGGGCTTGAGGTGACAAAGGTGTGTGCCTAACTAACCTCGGGTGCGTGGGAACGTGTGTGTGCCAAGAACCCCACGCTCTGGGGTGTAAGTGTCCCACATTCCACACCTAGCTCCTAGGCCCCGGGCAAAATTTTTCCAGGCAGGGGAGGGCAGGCTGCCCAGCTGTGACTGGGCCTGACCCTCCATGCCCAGTGACCAACTCTTGGCCGAGGCCCCCTGTAGGCGAATGTGAGGGATTGCACACTCAAGGCTGCTTCTCCAGGACTGCCAGCCCTCTTCTACTCGGGACCCGTTCTCTTCCTGTCCCTAACACCTGAATTGAGATCCACTCATCTTCTGTCATCCCACTTTATTGAATTTGCTTGTTTTAGGCACAAAGCATCGCTCTGCATTTGTGTACTGCTGTATCTCTCTCTTTTGGAATTGCCAGAGATAGGTTTGGGGCAAGGGGTGACTGTCTCTGTCTTCCTTTAATATGTCTCCCGCACAAACACTTTACATGTTGAAGGTTTGTAGCCCCAAATCTATTGAGAATCAAGCTATTAAATAAGTAATACTGTTTATAATACTCCAGGCTACTACTGTTAGTGGGCGGGACTTAATGTCACTACCCAGAAAGTATGCTGACAAACTTTTGAAAAATCTTTTTCAAAAAACTTTTTCAAAGTTAGACTTATTCAAAAAAGATTAAAATCCCCTAACCCCAATGTCTCACACACTCACCCTCTCAGAATGACAAAGAGGATTCACAGAGGCCTGCTCTCAGATTACAGGCACAGACACCACAACAGCTTAACAGAGACCCACCTTGCCAGTGAGGAAAACAGCCGCATTTTGTAGGAACACAAAGTCTCCTGGCAACATTCAGGAGGGCTACTCTTCAATGGATATTCGAGGATTTGCATACACAAAAACTAAGGGCTGTCTACAAATAGTAACTACATTTTTCCGTCTTCACACTAGGTCCAGCTTTAAAACAAACAAGCCTCCTAAATTATGTATCCATCTGGACTGGCAGAATGCTCCCAGTGATTGGAACCCCAGCTTGGGGGAATCCCCCTGTGCATGGCCAGAGGAGCAGGGCCTCTTAAAGAACATTGTTTCTACTGAGTTGTGCAGCCTGAAACAGCAGCAGTTTTAAAGTGTAATGTTCCACGTGTTGAAATGAGCAGAATGCCTTTTTCTTGTAGAAGTTTGTGAAGGTATTGACTCTGGACTTGTCTCCTTATCAAGTATATAAATGTAGAAAAACAATACAAAAAACATAAATCTTATTGCATAAGTTAGAAAGTTAATTTATGTTGTGATAATCAAACCATAGAGAAGAGTTTCTTGGAAATACTCATTGCTGAGACCAGTTTGTCTCTGGAGTGACTGTGGGCGTTGGTGACCCCCCAGCTGGGCTCAAGAGAGCCAACAGGCATCTCAGGTCAGACTTCGCACCCAGGGTTAAGCTGGGGACAGCTCCTGTGACACCAAAGCGCCCATTGTTAAATGTGCTGACATGTTATAATCCAATTGTTAAACTGATAAGCTTCAAATCAGTCATGCTGGGAATGCTTACACTCCCAAAATCAACAAATTACAGTTGCTGTTGTTTTAAATTCAGAAAACCAGTTTACACTACTATGGTTTACTCTGGCACAAGGAATGTAAAAGGTAGATAATCATTACAGAGTGACCACACTGCTCAGAAGGGTGAGAGAAATTACCCAACATGCAATAGGATCCTGTACCATGAAATTGTGAAAAGTTGACTAGTGCATTTCAGTCTATGAATTTGGTTGGACTATGAAAGATCTGTGTCCCGCGTATTTTTATAATTATTATTTCAAATTGTGGTTATAATTTCAGCATAAGAATTAACTAGCCAATCCTTGGTTTCTTATATTTCAGAAAAACTTTCTGTGAATAGTAAATGTGCTTTCAAAATACATCTAGTGGAGACGAAGCAGATAGACAGAGGCCAGGAAATTGCTCGCCTATAATAAAGAGAAAGTCTGTCAGCGACCTTGTAGGAAGTACCAGTCACCTTCCTACCCATGCAGACTCCACGTGGAGCAGGAGAGCACTGACCAGACATACCGGAAGGCCGGGTTAGGTAACCAGGGAGAGAGCCAACTCAGCCAGCAGCTTCCCAGCTGAAAGGTGAGTCAGGGAAAGGCGGAAATATGCTTCTCTGACCCACCCACACTGTGCTAAGGTAACATCTCAAGCAACCAGGAGCAACGAGTGAGTTAACGTGGAGAGAAAATCTGGACACAAGAGCGCCTATGGGAGTTTTTCTACTCATCTCACAAATTCTCCTGATAGAAATAGATGCAAGCATCAAAAAGCCAATACTCAGGGGAAAGTTGCAGCCAGTGACACAGGGGGTGAATACAGTAGAGGTAGACATCGTAACATCAAGAGGCTCCTGGCCTGACACCAGGAGAGATGCTGAAGAATTATCTAAGCAAGAAAGACACACATCTGAGACTTCATAGTGAAGGGCACAGATGCCTTAAGTCAAAACCCAAGGGCAAGTGCGAGAAGAGTTACGTTAATTATTCAAGAACTTTATTCCTGGCAGAAATCTCTACATACCAAGTATGTCTGAGAGAATGGTGTAAACTCATTCTGGAGGAAAAGAAAGTCGTTTCGTTTGGATGCAATGGAAAGATTCAGTAAGGAACTGAAGCAAAAAGTACAAACTGAGATGTGAGTGAGAGGCTTAGAAGGGCCTGCCCTGGCCCTGGACCCTGTGTCAGGGGTAGTGCTGCTCTTCCGGCTGAGGAAGAGTCTGACTTGGACTGCGAGGGTTTTGTAGCGAAAACTCCCTGGATTCTGGCCTGTGAGAGTTCTAATCTTTGCCGCTGGAGCTGCTGTGAGTTTTGTCTCTGTCTTTCTAGATTTTCTTGGATATTTTAAAGGAAGCATTAAAAAGACAGAAATAAGATGCTTCTTTCTGCTCTAAAACATCTCCAGGAAGTCCACTGCAGATTGCACTGACTAAGAAATGATGAGCTGAGGCCTGGACGTGTGTTCCTATTCAGCCCGACAGAGCAAACTCAGCAGTTTCAGGTGAAGAGTCCTCAGGTCCTACCATCCCTTCTAAGTGGTGTAGCTTTATTTATATACAGGAGGTGGATGGAGCAATGGGGTTTCATCGATGCCGTTAATTATTTCTACTCCATGAGAAAACATGCTGTCCTATCCCTTGGCTGCCAGACAACTGGGCAACAAGCTCAAAGTTTGTGATCCATGTCTGTCATAAACACAGAAGAATGTTGCCTTGAGATGGAGGAGGAAGTGTTAATGTGTCACTAGCTCAACAAACGATTATGGAGCACCTGCTTCGAAACAGTCACTTTGTCATCTACTAGCCGCACATAAGTGAATGAGACATAATCACACTCTCAGGGGACTTAGAGGCTGTGGAGGGAGACACTTGAGAAGGTAATTATGACCCAGGTTAATATGTGCAGTGACGAAGGTGTGCATGTGGTGAAGTGCAGGACACAGTTACCTATACACATTGTATTCTCGTATAGAACATACCTTGCCCAACTGCAGAGCAAGCTAATAATTAAACACGGAGGAAATCAACCATGGAACAGTTCGAATTCATCCATTCACAAACAAAACGCATCACAGAAATACAGAGGAGAGCCTCATGCTGTCTGTAGAGTTGGGAAGAGTGCCCTGAGGCAAGTGACACCTTTGCTGAGTCTTTTTAAAAATATTTATTTATTTGTTATAAAGCTGTGGGGTACAATTCAGGGTCAGGTCTATAAACATGGATCATGCAGGTACCCTTGTTGGTGAGGTGTGCCCCTCCCTCCCCTCGCGGTTTCCCTCAACTACCAGTCCCTCCCCTCCTCCCCCGCTGAGTCTTAAGACAGGAATTGGCTAGAGAAGGGGGGAGCATGATGGACAGGGAAAAGGCATGAAAAAGGTGAGGTGGTTAGCAATGGTGCTGCAAGCAAGCGTAGGGACCATGGACGGGTTAGTGTTGTTGGCACAGGAGACAATGTCAGGCGGGAGCGGCAGCGGGAAGAGCCCCGTGTACACTGGTGGCATCCTTGGACTTTCTGGTGTAGGCAGTGGCAAGGCACTAAAAGGTGCGAAGCCAGCCAGACTTTCATTTTAAAGTGAGTGCTCAAACACCCGTGTGGAGGGGAGATTTAAGAGGGGCAAGACTTGAGACCTAGAAATTATGTTGGAGGCCTGGGTTGCCTCGGTAAGAAAATGAAGGTGTGGACCAGCGTAGTGGGAGTAGAGTGGATTGCCTGAGCCCGCGGGTTCGAGAGCCGCCTGGCCAGCAAGACCTCATCTCTACAATAAATCAAAAATCAGCCGGTCGTGGTAGCGTGTGCCTGTAGTTCCAGCTACATGGAAGGCTGAGGCGGAAGAATGGCCGGAGCCCAGCAGGTCGAGGCTGCGGTGGCCGGGAGAGGCTACTGCACTCCAGTCTGGGCGACAGAGTAAGACTCCAACTCGGAAAAAAAAAGAAAAAGAAAGCCAAAACTGTAATCCCGTGCCTTTGGGAGGCTGAGGTGAGTGGATTGCCTGAGCGCGCGGGTTCGAGACCCGCCTGGGCAGCAAGACCTCATCTCTACAATAAATCAAAAAATCAGCCGGGCGTGGTAGCGCGCGCCTGTAATTCCGGCTACTCGAAAGGCTGAGGCGGAAGGATCGCCGGAGCCCAGCGGGTCGAGGCTGCGGTGGCCGGGAAAGGCTACTGCACTCCAGTCTGGGCGACAGAGTGAGACTCCAACTCTGGAAAAATAAAAAAAAGAAAACGAGGAATAGAGTGGATACATATTGACAAAGTAAAAGGGGCAGGACTTGCAGCGACTTGATGGAGCAGAGAAGGTGGCTCAGCCTGTAATCCTGCGCCTTTGGGAGGCTGAGGTGAGTGAATTGCCTAAGCCTGAGGGTTCAAGACCCGCCTGGGCAGCGAGACCGCATCTCTACAATAAATCAAAAAATCAGCCGGTCGTGGTAGCGTGTGCCTGTAGTTCCAGCTACATGAAAGGCTGAGGCGGAAGAATGGCCGGAGCCCAGCAGGTCGAGGCTGCGG
>NW_007252839.1:443923-459996 GCF_000164805.1 Carlito syrichta
GGGAGTGGCCACTGCACTCCAGTCTGGGCGACAGAATGAGACTCCAACTCAAAAAAAAAAAAAAAAAAGAAATGCCAAGACTTCTAGGTTTTGAGCTTTGATCACAGGTGGGAGCCCCCACGGCTGTCGAAAAAGCATAGCAGGGTTGTGGATTAGAGAAGTAGGTGATGAGTTCACAGGAGATGCCAAAGGAGCATAGGATCATGATGCCCAGGGGGCAGTTAGGTACTTAGCTCTGAAGCTTGGGGAAAGGTGAACTCGAGAGAAGCATTTGAGAGTCATCAGAAATAGGCAGTGTGAACTTCAAGATGTGCTCATGTCTTTAATTAATGAGAGTGTGTGGAGATGAGCAGGGAGAATTTAAGGTCTGAGCCCACCCCCTCACCCAAAGGAAGAAGGCATGAAGGGGCTGGAGGTGCAAAGATGGGGAAGATCCAGAAGAGATCTCAAACAGCAGAAGGAAAAGGAGCCAACCATGGGAATAAGGTGCCAGGCAACATGGAAGGGGAAATAGCTAAGGGTGTAAGACTTTGTTTGCCTTTATTTAAAAAGTAAATAATAAGACCAAGTGCACACATGAGATACACTTAAAGTTCGGGGCAGACGTTTAGGGGTAATCATGCCAGATGTCCTCAATTTCACTGAAAAAGTGATATGTAATTTGCTAAAACTGATGGGAGGCCGGGCTCGGTGGCTCAGCCTGTCATCCCAGTACTTTGGAAGGCCAAGGTGAGTGGATTGCCTGGACCTGGGGGTTCGAGACTAGCCTGGACAACTTGGCGAGACCTTGTCTCTACAATAATTAAAAAATTAAGCCGGGCTCGGTGGCTCAGCCTGTAATCCCGTGCCTTTGGGAGGCTGAGATGAGTGGATTTTGCCTGAGCCCAGGGGTTCGAGACCCACCTGGGTAACTTGGTGAGATCTCATCTCCACAATAAATCAAAAATTAGCCGGGCTTGGTAGCACGCGCCTGTAGTTCCAGTTACTTGGAAGGCTGAGGTGAAAGGATCGCCGGAGCCCAGCAGGTCAAGGCTGTGGTGGCCAGGAGCGGCCACTGCACTCCAGTCTGGGTGACAGAGTAAGACTCCAACTCAAAAAAAAAAAAAAATTAGCCAAGTGTGGCAGCGTGTGCCTTAGTTCCAGCTTCTTGGAAGGCTGAGGTGGAAGGATCACCTGAGCCCAGCAGGTCTACACTGAGGTGGCCGTGACTGTGCCACTGCACTCCAGCCTGGAGTGGCTGTGACTGTGCCACTGCACTCTGGCAACGGGGTGAGACGTGAGACTCCAACTCCAAAAAACAAAAACAAAAACTGATGGGGGTGACTGAGGAAGCTTGAGGAGAATATGAAAAGTATTAAATAGATACAATGCTTACTTGTCAATTAAAACATAAATTTTAAAAAGAAAGATGAGAAAATCTTGACAAAAGACAATGAAAGAATTAAATGAGATTGTGAGGCCACCTACTTGCACAATGAGAGCATGCATTTTTTAGTGGTGCAGTTCTGCAATGCTGTTGGTTATTCTCTCCTGTGTCAGTACCCAGCCACTCAGGTGTGGAAAAGGAAGGTAGGCTTGCACATGGGTACAAGGTTGAACTCTACCAGGCTGTGTTGAGTGAAATTAAGAGTGGTGGGGAGCGGAGAGAGCTGTTGGGTCCAGTGTGGGTAGAGAAGCAGAGAAACCGGGTCAGACCTGACCAGAGAGAATGTGCTCAGGGTTGGAGCCAGGCGCTCTGCATTCCAGGCTTGTGTACTTTTCAGTTAGCTGAGTTTACTGAAAATAATTCCTTCCTTCCTTCTCATTCAACTTTCACCTCTCCAACTTCTGTAAAAATTTCTTTAGTTGAACTAAGGAACTAGTTGGCTAAATGTTAATATTCATTTCATTACTTTTATCTATGATTATTTTCCTTTCATCTGGGGTTATCTCCCAAACACTAAGTTGCCTGACACACAAACGACAATTCCAAGGTGTCTTGTTCATCAAAAATGTTTCTGAAGAACTGAAGAAGTAGTTGATGTGTTCAACCAGACAGAACCAAATTAAGAACATGAAAAGTCTTCTAGTATTTATCCTATATTATTTTAATTTAATTCATGTTATTTCATGTTTTATGAGCTATCGTTACACAAGATGTCTAATGGGCTTAACTCCTCTTATGAAATAGATTTTAAAAAAATGTCTTTGAGGTCGGCAACTCCTCTTGTTTTTTTAGTCCTTAATTTGAAATCCGAGTAAAGTTCAGAAGAGCAATCACTGAGGAAACCAAGTTCGGAGTTCAAAGGGTGACTGAGGAAATCATCTAGATTTTAGAGATTTCCGATTCCTGGATGTAAATTAACTTTTCTGCCCCTCATCCTCAAGGGGAAGAGACTTTTTCTCGCATGTGAGAAGAGACATGGACAGGGGAAAAAAATCTGCTCCTGAAAACGTCCCTCAACACTTCACACTAATTCAAAAACTAACTGAAGGGAAGATATTTTAAAAATGTGAATACTTGCCAATAAGCTCAAGTTTCCCTGTCATTATCTGTTCAATGTGAATGAGTTAATGAGCGAGCTTGCTTTCCTCCTAACCACCGTTTGGCTACCGTGTCACAGGACATATGTGACTTAATGTGAGTTTGTTGTTTTTCTGTTAGTATAGTCTCCCAACCCACTACTTTTATTTTATTTTATTTTATTTTGGGGGAGCAGCATCATTTTGCACTTCAAGAACATAATTTTATGGGCAAAAAAGCAAAACATTTGACAAGCTATTAAAAAATCTATAGATGTCTTTCTCATTTACAATTTGTAACATATTATTCTTGTTCTTACATTATATTTATAGAATCATATTTTTAACATAACCCCAAATATTTATATGATTACAGATGTGGTTTCTCTATGACTCAGAAGTCAAAAAGAGAAAGTAAATTTCTGAGTTTTAATTTTTATGCAAAACATAATGAAATTTAAAAAAATTTTTTTAATTTCTAATTTTTAAAAAAATTTAGAGTTGCGTGGTACATGTGAGGACTTACTGCACAAGTGAATTGTGTACAGGTGAGGGTTTGACTTCCAGTGGACCCTCTGTCCCCGATAACGGACCTGGTATCCAGTGTGTTTCGCATGTCCTCCCATTCCCCCCTCCCTGCCCCAGCAGGATCCAGCATCTGCCGCTCCCACTCCTGTGCTCCCCTGACCAGTGTATTCATGTTGCTGTGAAGGCCATGCTTTTGTTCTTCTTTATGGCCACGTAATAGTTCATCATGTATTTATGCCACATTTTCTTTATCCAGTCCACTTTCAATGGGCATCTGTGTTGATTCCATGTTTTTGCTATGTGAATAGTGCTGTAATGGACATACATGTGCAGGTGTCTATTTTGAAGAAGAATTTATGTTCCTCTGGGTATATTCCCAGAGAGAGATTGCTGGATCATATGGAAGCTCAATTTTTAGTTCTTTGATAAACACCACACTGCTTTCCACAAAGGTTTAACTAGTAAGTTTGGACTGATGAGAGAACAAAGCTGAATTATGAGAAGCTTTGAACTCTCTGATGTCTGGTGTCCTCAGTGGCTGCTCACTCTCTCCCACACACCCCTCATTTTGACTGGGTCGACAGACACTACCTAGTACAAGGCTGAATTCTATCAGACTATGTTGAGTAGAAGCAAGAGTGGTGGGGAGTGAAGAGAGCGGTTGGTTCCTGCTGGCAGCCAATAGGGTCGTGGGTAAAAAAAAATCATAATACTGGATGGAGCCTTTCTATCTTCTTAGTACATCTGCGCTCCTAATACTTCCTTCCCTTGCTACTTTGCTAAACTTAGGCAGCTTTTGGCCTAGTACCTTTGTGCATCTTGGCCCGAATTTCAGAAGCTGGCCTCTGCCTGGATCAGGTGAAGAAGCATGTCCTGTGCTGGTACCATGATGCCCATCCAGGGCCAACCAGACCTTCTTTAGCAGACTTGAATAGTTATTTTCTATGGCCTGGCACTTGCTCTGCCAACCTCAGGACATACAGACTTAGATGAGGTAACCTCTCCAGATCTTCTCCTGGTTGATAGCGCACTCATTCATTTTGCAAACATTAATTGATGGAATACCAGCTTTATGCCGAGCACTGTGCTAGGCCTGTGGATAGAAAGATATAGAGACAACGGTCTCTGCCTTGGAAGGTCTTTGAGGGAGCATGGATTGTAGTGCCATTAGTCATATCTGAATTTGTGAGAGCAGGCTGATGATTCTGGGAAGGTGGGGGGCAGCTGGCATCTTTCCTGATGTTTCTGCACAGAATTATTTTATTTTTTTCCTTTTTTTATTATAAAGATGTGGGATACAATCCAGGGTTAGACATACAAACGTTGATTAGGCAGGTACCCTAGTTGATGAGGTGTGTCTCCGCATAGAATCTTAAGGGGGTGTTCAGTGAACTCACCAAGGCAAGGGAGTTAGTGGAAAGGAAGTGGCAAATCCGTGTTCCTACATTATTATGAGCTCCACCTCTTTGGTGCTCAGGGTGTGCGTAGCAATGGCAAGAGTTGAGCATCTCCCTCTTTTGAGGATATAGGTGGAATTACGGCTTAAAAAAATAATCCGTGATGGAAAATGGGAAACACAGTTTTGGAATGCCACTCTGGTTTGCGTAATTCTGGAAAAATAAAGTTTCCAGAACAGTGTTCTGACAGTCTCATTCACGAAGTGCATCTGAGATACAGCCTCATGCCCAGTGAGAATGAAAAGAGTGAATGAATGTCCACTAAAACCATTTTGTGTGATGCCACTGGCCAGGTACATATTCTAGTATTACAGTACTGCTTCAGTGGGGAAATTTAATTTTACATCTATCAATTTAAATGCAAGACTTTTTCCTGATGTGTGAGTGTAAGGAAGTATTTTCAGGCCAACATATACTTGCAGAGCAGAACTCAGAGAGAGACACATGGCCTTAGCTCTGCCCTCTCTGGACAATGGGAACACCTCATCTGGATCCCATCAATGACTAAAAAAATGTTAAAAATCAGTGCTCACTTTAGGTCTAATACAGGGCAGAATGATAATCTGGAGTCCATGGAAATGGGTATTGTCTTTGCCCAGTGCTCTTCTAAAGGAGAAGGCCAGGTGCTGCTTGGGAAAGAAGAAGAAGGGTCATGTTGGCCCCAGGTCTTGCCTTTCTCTAAAGCAAGAGCCTCTGGAGACCAGAGCGATCCGATGTTTCCCAAGCACATTCACTCCAATTGCCTACCAAGCATTTTTTTTCCAATGACATCAAAACTGCCCTGACAGTTTCTGGTAACTGTGCTGCTCAGGCATCATGCCAGCCTTTCGTGATGTACTCTACGACTTACTAACCATTTGGTGGCCAAAGGGGCTGGTGCCACAATCCGTTGAGGGAAGTGATGGTCTGTTTGGAGACAGGGCCAAACACAGACCCTTCACTTTCTCAGTGCCTTGGTGAGACTCAGGTGACACCAGTAAACAATTCCTCCCCTCTATTAAAGAACCATATAGAAGTATCTCAGGGAATTCGTGTTTAATCATGTAATATACAGATTGCCTAAACATTAAGCTAGCAGTGAATGTTTTGGGTACACTTAATATTTCTAAGTATTTTATTATTTTAAGACATGCTGCCTTGTGTATAGCAGAATTTTTGTAAACATTTGTGGATTAATTAATTATGGAATTAAGCTATTTATGTTTTTAGAAGGAACATTAAGAATTAGACTTGCTACTTCTTTAAAAAAAATATGAATCAATGTTTGACCATGAAAAAGTTAAAATAAAGGCTCTAGAAATTATACTACATCATTTGTAAAGGACACAAGTAAAAAACACACAGTCACAAGCTCAAAAACATCAATACAAGATGGAGATGGCACGAGAAATACTGACACGAAAGAAGAGGTGTACAGGCCAGAGCTGGCCACCCACCGACCTGCTGGGTACACTGCTGTTGGGGACATGATTTACTATATCAAATGGTGTTGACAAGGTGATTGTTGTTGTTACTTTACCCACAAACATACATCAGAGTCCACTGATAAATGGACCAATATTTTTTTCAAGGAAGCCCTCATCAGCATTTCTTAGTTTTTACAGAGAATTAATTGAGGAAAAACAAATGGCCTCCCATGCAACAGAAAATATTTTCATTCAATAACAGTGCTTTGAGAAAAATGTTGGAGCATGGCCTTCCTGGCTTGGAGTATTATTGGGAAGAAAATACACATCCATCTGTGATAGTTTGAAAAAAAGTCTGCCTGAGGAGGAAAAGAGGCTAGGCTGGTTAATCTCTTCAGCTTCCGCTAGTATTAAGGTTATCTTAATCCTTTTTAATTGAGCTTTTATTAAGGTAATTATCGATGGTAATAGATACATGAACTTAAAGTTGTGAACAACCACTCACATCATCAACATCTTAATTTGCAGAGCACCAAACCTAGTTCTTTCACAATAGAGACACTGTGTTAATAGGATCACCTAATAAGTGGCCCGCAAACACAAACTTAGAGGCTTCCAACAGAGTTTCTTCAACATCCCTAAAATCCAGAAAATGTTTACAAAATGTATTGTCTTTGCACATGCACATTTTCAGGGGGAGAGAATCAATCTCAAAGAGATCCTTGACTCTAAAGCCATTGCTTTAAGGACTTCTGGATGAGCATTGTGTTCTATTTGATAACCCCAAACATCATAACCTTTTAAGCCTGTATGTCTTTGACCATGTTGAGAGGAGTTCCTCTTCCCATTTTTTTGACTCACGAAAACAGAGTTTTCCCCATGACTTCCTACGATCTTTTCCCCAGCCCCACCAAAGGCTCTCTCTCCTCTCTGCCCACAAGGACACGCTGCCCACTCAACCCTGGTGGCTGCGCTTACCCACGTCATGGTGGAATCCTTGTGTGATGGGCTCCTGTTTGGTACGAACTCCCGCCTCTCTTCCATCTCTGGGTCCCAACTTTTTCCATGGTTTCTGGATATGTATGTATCCAATTGAATAGATCTAATGGCTCTCCTCTCCCCACTCTCCTTCCACGCACAAAGTCTGCAATTTCTGATTTAACTTGCAACATTCAGGACAAATTCAGGAGTTCCCTCTGTCTCTTCACGTTCTTGACCCAGTAAGTTTTCCTCAGCCTCCTAATCTACCACTCAGGGACATTTCAAGAAAATCCGGCAATGGCGCAGGATTAAAATGGTCATTGTCTCCATGTCGCACAAAGGTCGACTTTGTGTTACAGTCTGCTTTCTCTTTCTTAATACTTTGGCACAACTGACTGAACATATAACAAACTTTGGAGTATGCAATGATGAAATCAGGCTTTAACCTAAAACTAGACAGCAACACTGTAGCACATTCATGCTCATGAGGCATAGTCAGGAGATGTGCCACTGCTGATCTTTAATATTTTACTAGGGTGTACAAACTAATTAAACTGGTTGCACTATAAGCATGGCTTGTTATTTCTATGTACTTCTCTGACAGAAATGGTGTCAAATATAAAGTCTGATCTTAAATGAAGGTCTGCAATGACACTTACTTTCCTGACCTGCATAGCCAAATTAAAGTTTATCCAGTTCTCCCTTGAATCCAAAAGAAATATAGGCTTGAGTCAAAATTGTTTTTATGACTCTCTAGCGAGGAGCCCAGGCTGAGTTCTTGAGGGCGAGGTGTGTCCTGGGGGCGTGGCTCTTACATAGGAAAACTATTTTCTAATCCAGAGTCAGGCTTCAGCCACGGTGGGATTATACCGGCACAGCGAAAAAAAGAATAAGGCTTCTGATGTTTTCAAATGAAAACACTCATTTCTCTGGGACTGCAGCATTTAGATGCCTTTTCTATAGAAATAATAGAGAAACAGGAGGCAGGGGGGCTGAGGAACGAAGACGATTTTAAGAATTTCAGTTAAGGAAGAGACCAGATAACTTGAGTCTCAGAAAATGAAGGCTGATTCAGGCACAATGTGAAGGCCCCGGACAGCTTTGTTCCAGAAAAGAGCCAGAAATCTTTCACAGGAGTTGCCCTCGCCAGTGGACCCTGGACAGGCCGCACCTTAGCACTGAGTCCACTAAAGAGGCAACTGCTCACTTGACTGTGAGACCGTGGGCACACTGGGGGTGCCTCTGGTCACAAAGGGAAGGCGTGCTAGGTTCTCAAGGCACTTGGTAAAAAGTGCCATGGACCACCCAGGGCTGTTGCTTCAGATGAGACTGCAGGAAGAACTTTGAACAGAAGCTGAGAGGACACAGATGAAGTATCGAGCACCAAAACTCATGAGCACCAGAGGAAAGCAACACCCCGTGCTGGATGCTCCCTTACACAGAGCTGATGTTCCTGTGTAAGGGGCAACTTCGAGTCCCATTTGAGATACAGAATTGTGCTATGTGGGCTACTGAAGTCAATTTCTTCTTTTTTTTAAACCTAGCATTTATTGAATATTTATTATGTGTCAGTCATGGCATTAATTTATTTTTAATTAGATTTTATTTTTTAGAGCAGTTTTAGTTTCATAGCAAAATTGAGGAAAGGTACAGAGATTTACTGGATTCAATTTCAAGATTGTTTTTGAGTTTCTGCTCTGAAATGTTCTTGATTGACAAATTTTGGAATCAGGTTCTTGTGTGTGACATGTATGGACTTATCAGGGTTGCTATAGCTTGAGACATGACTGTCAGACGGCGACTTTTCCTTGCTCTTTGATGATAGGAATAGAGAAATGTCTCCAAAAAAAAAGTGTGGAAATCCCCAGCACCCTCTCAAAACCTGGAGCCAGCCCCAGCACCCTCTCAAAACCTGGAGCCTGCTTCTTCGTTCCAAGGCTCCTAGTTCTATCATTCATGATCCTAGAGAACAATGTCAACCCTTCTTTCCTATGACTGCCTTTAACAGGGTTGAAGTTGTTGGTTGTAAAGGTCTCTGAAGTCTCTCATTTTCAGTAAAATATCCTTACTAACTTCAGTATTTCCCAAAAAAGACAGAATGTTGAGTCCTTCAGTTGTGTTGGTTGATTGTTTTTTTTCTGAATTAGCCAAATACTGAATTAGCCAAAATTAGCCAAATACTGAATTATTAATTTCTGAATTAGCCAAATACTGAATTAGCCAAAATTAGTCAAAAAATACTGGGCTTTGAATGCAACGTAATATTTCTTAACAAATAATCATGAAAAGCAGAGAACTGGTTGAAATCTGCAGAGAAGAGGAGGACAACCAAAGTGTCATTTAACAGTTAATGGATAAACAAACTTCAGTACCTCCAGACAATAAAATATTGATTTTAAGAAGCATGCTTAAGCCACAGAGAGACTTGGAGAAACTGTAGTATGTATTGCTAAGTAAAAGACACCAGTCTAAAAGATTTCATACTATATGATTCCAACTTTATGACATTCTAGAAAAATTTTTTTAAAAATCTATAGAAATAGTAAAAAGAGTAATGGTTGCCAGGGCTTGGGAGCTGGGGGAAGTCTGAAACAGATGAGGCATGGAATTTCTGGGGAGTAAAACTATTCTGAAAGTTGCTATGATGATGGACATGTGACTTTATTCATGTGTGAACACTCATAAAACTATACAACACAAAGGGTGAACTTTAAACTATAGACATTAGTAAACAGCAATGTATCAAATATTTGTTCATTGGTTGTAACAAATGTACCACATTAATACAAGGTGTTAATAAAAAAAATAGCCAAAACCCTCCAAAAAACAAAAACAAAAACCCAACTCCCAAAGCTTAAAGCACTTTTCGTAATCCTGTCTACTGTGTAATTTCATCCATTATCTTGTTTTCCTGCTACCGTTTAGACCCAAAGGCAGACTTTTATTTAGTCTCAATTACACTGCCTTGCTCATTTATTGTCTCACGGTTGAGCCTGTGAGAGTCTGGCCCTGATTGGATCCCACCACACATGTCTATTCTCTGGTAGGTAAATGAGCACATGCTCTCCAAACATTTGGTGTGCATGTTCTTTATTCACCCATGTGCCACCTACAAAAGGGGATAAAACAACGCATTCAACAACTTGTGGTTAAATAGCTGGTAAGAACCAGGCTCTGCTCTTGCTATCAGTGAACGGAATGAACATTAACCTCCGTCTCCGTGGAGCTGATTTTCTGTGCAGGGGGGCAGACAAAAAGCAATGATGTCACAAACGAGCTACGCAGTCATTAGAAAATGGAAACTATTATGGGAAAGGTAGAATGGGGTGGAAGAGTCATTAACTATTCGAATGCCCTAAATCTGAGATGGAAGGAATATTGGCAGGATTCAGGGTCCTGTAAAAAGGCAAGTCTGTGATGGGCACATAGAGAGCCAAGGGAGAGCGGCAACAAACAAGGCTGTGTCGACCCACTGGCCCAGACCACGCTGTGCTGCAGAAGCTGAGCTTTGAACTTGATGACCCTCTTCTCCCCCACATAGAAAGCCATTCCATCGATGTAAACAACAGAGATGAAACTGCCCTTTTGAAAGGAAAATTGACAGGAGGAAGGTCAGAGAGGTGTGGCAAGCCAGGAACCAACCATCCAGAAGGGCCATTACGGTAGCTTGGAGTAGGTGGGTGGCAGAGAAGCAGGGTCACATGAGGGGGAGCTGGTGTCCAGGACGCTCTTTGGTGTGTGACTTGAACAGCCAGGCAGACTGGTGAAGCCCTCACTGAGGTGGGAAATCTTGGGCCAGGAGGAGAAATCTGGGGCAACTTTGTTGAGTCTGCTGTGCCTATACACATCCACAGGCAGCAGAAAGGGCAGTTTGTGGA
This sequence comes from Carlito syrichta, assembly GCF_000164805.1. Taxonomy (NCBI): domain Eukaryota; kingdom Metazoa; phylum Chordata; class Mammalia; order Primates; family Tarsiidae; genus Carlito; species Carlito syrichta. The sequence continues at coordinate 454,676 of NW_007252839.1, forward strand.
CTTGGGGATCAGACCTAGAGAAGTAGTAGCAGCATATATTCATTCAGCAATACATGCATTTCCATCGCAACGGTGCTATTTCATTCATTTTTTTCTATTTGCTGCAATACTATCCAGAAGGCTTTTTAGGGCAGGCAGAGAACACACTGGAGCTGGGCTTCTGTTTTCGTGGCTCGCTAGTGAAGTCTCCCCGGGTAGGTTCTTAACTTTCCTGAGCTTTAGCTCCCTCTTCTGCGAGTCGGGGTCATTACTTCTGTGAAGAGCATTTATCCGCCTTGGAAAGGATAACGCATAAAAAGGCTAGCACATCGAGACTTTGAGGCAGAAATTCTCAACTCTCTGCCTCTGTATGTCTCTTTCTCCCTCTCTCCGCCCTTGTGTGTATATATATATACATTCTCCTTCTATACTTTCATATTTTAACTAATATTACGTCAAAAAGGAATTTGCTCTTATATGCCATGCTCCTGGTGGAAGTTTTCAGTCTCCAAGTTGGTGACTGACATGTCTTTTAAAATCTGTTCTACAATGTCTTAACACTGTAAGAATGCTGAAGGTTGAAGAATGCAGCTGTTTTCGTCTGTCAGCTCCAATCTCCTGCCATCCTTGCACAAATCCCAAATGTACAGCAAGGGCAAGCTGTCATAGTACAATGCACAGCACTTGATTTCTGTCCCACTGCACTGCATGACTGAGGAGGAGAGAGTGAGGACAGGACAGACAGGTACGTCTAGAGTCAAAAACTGGCAACACGACTTGGGTGAAAAGATAAGGATTGAGAAGAGTGAAATGTTGATGGAGCAGTAGTCCCAAAATGACTGATTATTTCACTCAGTCAGCCAAAAAGTAGCCTGGATAACAGATCCAGTGGTGCAAAGAGGAGAATTACTTGGCACAAAAGAGCAGAGCAGGCAAAGGGAAAGAGTTTGGGCTTGGTGGGAACCGAGGCTATTACTCAGAGGTGGGGCAATCACAGCCCTTGCTTGGCTTAGGGTGTGACCAAGAGAAGATTCTGCTTATATAGTGTGGAAGCGAAGGGTCAAGGCACTAGAAAAAAATGTTTCTAGAAAAATTACAACAAAGGATACACACCTCTATCTGATATAAAAATTTGCTATAGCATCATGCTTAAAGCAAAGAAATACGGATGAAAAACATAAAAGATATATGAGTAGAAAAGCATGGAGAGCCCAGAGATGGTCCTAGTTCATATGGGATTTATATAACATTGCTACAACAGCAAAATTGAAAAATGATATTGGATTAATCACTCAATGGTTTGGAAAAAGTAAATATATAACCATATCCAAAAGTCTCCAAATATGTCAAATATCTAGATTTAAGGGAAATTATAGACGGGCCAGAAAAGAGGCATACTTTGTTAGAACTTTAAAGTGATGAAAACATTCTAATAATTAAATATAAGATAGGAGAGAAAAATGAATTACATCAAATTACATAAAAATGCAAAATTGTTCTAAGCAAAAGAAGGGCGAATATAAAATGCAAAAAAAACTGGACAAGACATACAAGAAGAATACATACATATAATGAAACAAGAAGTATAAGCAGGGGCTGCTCTAATGGAAAGCTGAATGACTATGAAAATATCCATACAACTTGGACAAGTATTCTTTTTTTTTTTTTTTTTGAAAGCAGGATTTATTGAGAGGACAGAAAAGCTCCCACAGCAGGAGGGGACCTGAGGGGGTTGCCCAAGTATTCTAACCTCTAGAAACTTATCCTCAGGAAATAGTGGGGGGGGGGCGGGAAGCTAGGCCCATAAAGTATTGAATGCAATATATTCTGCAACCATAAAATAATAAAACAAATCAATTATCTAACATTAAGGAAATTTGGACATAGTAGCTCAGTGGCATACTAGGCTATTAAAATGGTAATCTGGGATACCATGTAATAACATGAAAAATATTTGAGATAATATGTTAAGGCTATGGCTATAATTTTTTATATGGTTATAGACAGAGATGAAAATAGTACAGTGAAAAGTTAAACAATTATTTTGATGAGTTAGAATTATGGTGTTTTTTTACTACAATTTAAGGGTTTAAAATATTATTTTATAAGGAAGTGTGGAAACATGAAGCAGAAGGCATGGACAAAAGACAAAGGGTTCCAGGTCTTACAAAGGTCAGAACAGCAGGTCACCCTAGTTTAAGGTATAGACTCAACTACTTCTAGACTGAGGCTCAGAGACCATTTTCTTTTCAACTTAATTCTCTAATTGTAAGGTTAACTTGAGTCACTCACAGGTGACTTAATTATCCCAAATGTATGCCTCCCTTGGGGAGCCCTTCTGGTAATGCCATGCTGCTTCACCTTCTAGCAACTGAGTTGAGGACAATCAACCCTAAGCTTCCTATATGAATAAAAACTCACATTTTCAAAGTTTGGTTTTTTTAACTTCTTGAATCTTTCCAGAGTGAAACGGAGTCATAGAGCAGCACCCCTGAGGACCAGTGCTACTGGTACATCTTTTGCTCTGAGACTCAACAGAACAAGATTTCTGTGTGTGTGAGTGTTCTTCATCTTAATCCACTTCCTCCACCACACAATGGGTGAGTCTTTTCTGCTAGTGAGTTATCACAAAAGGGAGAAACGAAAAGAAGCTATGCAAGAGAGGAAGGGAGAATGGTGGAAGGGTTCTAAGAGTGTGTTTGCCTCTAAAATAAGGCATTGGAACAAGCAGAAGCGGTCGGGGCTTTCAAAGCAGGTTGTGTCACAGGGGAACAGTGTTAGAGTATAAGGAGATTGGGGACCAGAGGACGGGACTTTGGAGAAGTGTTGTTTTTCATTTCGAATCATATAGAATGGATTTTGTGTCCTCCCCCTCCCGACAGACACATTAACTATGGGCGGTGATGCACGTGCTAACTAATTTGTTGTGGTGATCATTACACAATGTATATGTGTGTAGAATCATCACATGTTAAACTTCAACTGAGAAGTTTTCAAAATTAGTTTGGTGGCTGAATGGTACTTCTTTGATACATGTCATAAAGTCACACAGAGGGTGCAGAGTTTATGAGTGTCCCTCCTCTTCCAATGGGTAGATACTAGGATGTTCTAAGGCCTCTTTGGAGAGGAGGCCTCTCATCCTGAGAGGGCGAAGCTTCCAGGCAGCAAGGCCATGTTGAATGGCAAGGAGAATTCAAGTTGAAAGTTCCCTCTGTTGAGTGTTCCCCAAGGAAGAGAAATAGAATCTTTGGGGACAGAATACTACGATAAAAGCTGCCAACCAGAAGAGTATTTGCAGAGAGAGAATGATTGTGCCGCATGGAAATTCCTCTCGGAGTAAAACAATGAAAGGGTGATAGAAGTTGCCAAATTTTCAGTATTCTCTTCGAAGGTAACATTTAAAATATTTATCAGGTGTTTAGGACGTAATCATTCTGAACTAAGCAGACATTAACCCTGCAGTGGCTGCAAGGAGAAAAAACGAGGATGATGGGACACTGGGAAGGGTGCAGGCTTGGAGAAGCAATCATTTATCAATTAGTTGGAAACATCTCAATGTTTTAGCAAAAAGCATGGCTACATCAGCACTTACTATCCAATGATCAGCCCTGGTCCTTCTTCTTCTCTTCTTCCCCTTGGTGGCCATGTTCCTTTTTCTTTCTTTCCTCTCTCTAGCTGAGACCCCTCTGTTCATAAGTCATGTCATGCACTTCCTGTCCTGAGTGGATTTTTGCTGGCAGTGACTGGGATACACAGCTACATGCACTTGTTAGGTGAGACATGGGCAGGTGAACAGGGATGCAACAGTCAAAGTAAGATCCTCTTGGCAGGGACACTGCAAGTAAGAAGTAGTGCACTGACAGGTGTGTGTGTCCAGTCATCTACATGGGCATGCAGACAAGTCACTACCCACCTGGATCACCAGCAGTGGGCCATTGCCAGCTCTTGTCAAGCAATACTGACCAAGGAAGCCCTCCACTTTCTTTTCTCAACCCAGATAGGCAGACGGAGTGTCAGAGAAGACCTCCCTCTGGTTTTGAGTCTAGCTGGGCATGGCTGGCAACCATCAGGATGTGGTACTGGAGCGCGATGATTTGAGTGGAGCACTGGCCCCTGCACTTACTGCCTGCATGCCCTTTGGTTATTTCTTCACTCTGAATCAGCAGCTCTAGAACGACAACAGCAACTGTTTCTACGTCACAGGGTGATTGTGGAGGCTAAATGAACTAGTTTTTGTTCAGAACCCAGAATGGTGCTTGGCTCATGGAAGGACTCAGTAAAGACATCATTCTTGTTGTCGTGTTCCTTCCTACTTATCCTGCACCTATGGAGACAAGTTTGACTCCTTTACCCCAATCCTACATTTTTGTTTAAACTCACTCTGATCAGGGCTTACTACAGCCTTGACCTCCCAGGCTCAGGCAATCCTTATGCCTCAGCCTCCTGAGTAGCTGGGATTACAAATACACACACCACCACGCTCAGCTAAATTTTTAAAATATTTTTGGTAGAGACAAGGTCCCACTCTGTTGCTGGTCTTGAACTCCTGGCCTCAGGCGATCCTCCTTCCTGGAGCCCCCAAAGTGCTGGGATCACAGGCATGAGCCACGACTCCCTCCAGCCCACCACCCTGGGACTTGCAATTGCGCACTGACATCCCGTTCCCCCTCTCCGTCTGTACTATTAGCGTGTTTATTCCCCAGTTTCTGCTTAACTGTCACCTCCTCCAAGAGGCCTCCCTGACCTCGGGAGGAGTGCTCACAGTTTCGCTGGCTCCACGGGACGCAGCCCCGATAGCGTCGCATTTCCACCACGGAGACTCGCTCTCTTGCCCGTCGGCTCCTCCAGACCGAGGGGCAGGGACGGCGCATCCCCAGGAACCCACAAAACACCTGGAAGACAGTGTGATTTCAATAACCAGCTGGTGAATGGACGAGGTAGAAACGTTCTAGAGACCAAGAAGGCGCGACCATCGCCGCCAGGCTTTGCCCCCGCAGCGCCAACCGGCGGCGGCCCTCCCTTCCAAGCCCGGTTCCAGCCCGCCTCTGCGCTTCCCGCGCCCCAGCCGCCGGCGTGCCCTGGCCGAGGCCCCAGCCGAGGGGCAGGTCTGGTCGTTGCGGGGGTCGCGCCGCGGGGGCTCCGCCTTCCGACGTCGAAAGGGGAGACCCGCGCCCTCCGATCGCGCCCACCGCGCTCGCGCGCCGGTTTCTGAACGCGGGACCGGGAAGGGCCTGCAGCTCCACTGCGCACGCGCGCTCTCATAAGTATTCAGGACTCCGCCCACGGCTTATTGAATATGCATCAGCCAGCGCGCTCCGCGTTCGTCCAGTCCTTCCCCGCCA
>NW_007252839.1:460051-475917 GCF_000164805.1 Carlito syrichta
GCCGCGACGCCGGGAAGGAGCCGAGCGCTTCCCGCCCGCGCACCACTTTCGGCCTTCTCCGGCCGGCGAGGCGCGCGCTGGTCGTGACTCGGCTCCGTGGCAAGGCCCGCGGCTTCTCCGGCTGGGCCGGCTTGGGCGAGTCCCCGGGCCCGCGGAGTCCGTGCCAGCACGCGCCCCGGGCTGCGTCCCGAAGGGGGAGCCGCCGGCCCGCGATTTCCCCGACCTCGCCCTCGCGGCCCGCAGCCTCCGCCGGAACCCGCAGGTCAAGTGACTGACGGGTGTCTCTGCCTCCGATCCAAGGTGTCGGGGGGGCGGGGAAGCAGTCTTTCGCGTCTAAGTAGGAACAAGGGAACATAAGGATGCTTTGAAAGAGGCTGCCGGTGCTCACACCTCCGGGCCACGCACGTTCGCGCCGGATAGCAGACCCTATTCAGCGAAGCGAGACCAAAAATGTCCTTTGAAAGCAACTCACAAAACATTTGCATGTGAATGAGCGAAATCCCAAAGCCTCGGCGCTGCAAAGCAGCAGCTGTGGCGGAGGAGAAAACGCGTTTGGGACCGGGAGCCCAGCAATCTGGGCTGTGGGCCCGGTCCTGCCTTCCCGTAGCTGTGTGAGTTTGCCCAACTGGCCGGTCTGGACTTGGGTTTCCTCTTCGGTCAACGAAACGTTAGACGGGTGGAGCTCCAGAAACCCAAGCCAGGTTAAAATCTCTCATCGTGGCCTGCAAGACACACAGACGACGATTCCCAGGAACCTCCACTCCCGGCCCAGCCCACACCCGGGGAGTCCAGTGGGCCAGGGAGGGGCACCTGCGGGGGCCTCTTCGTCTGCACCTTCCCCAGCGCTTCGCTCAGATACTGATGGTGGCTGGGAATGCTTTCGGACCGGGAAGTCCCTGGTCAGGTGAGAAGCGAGTCTCAAGGGTGCATCTTGTTCACGGACCATAAACGTCTACAAAAGTTCCTCATTTTTTGGCTTTGTGCAGCAGAATCTCATTTTCTAGTCGCTGAGGAAGCAGAGGACTTTTTGTATGTGGTGCTACTGTGTCTAAATGAGCATTCCTCGAAATCAGTAATTTCTCTCCATTTCAGACAATCTGGGCTTCTTCAAGAATGGCTGCTGCCAGCACTATTCCTTGGCGGGTAGTGTGTATTTCTTCATGGCCTTTTAATTATGATTTCCTTAAGCAGTTATTTTAAACTATTATTGATACTTTGCTCTTTACCTAAGTAATAATTATTATTTGGCAAGAATTGACCAAGTGCAAGTTTTGGGGAGTCATTATTTGAACTGTCAAAATTCCCCTTTCAGTTGAGGTGCTCTTATCTTAATTTTGCAGATAAACTAAAAAAAAAAAAGCTAAAATAATATAAATATCTTGTCCAAAGTCAAACAAATGGTGGGGCTGAAATCTGAATCCACATCCCTTTGACCTTGGCTTTTCACTCACTTCCCCTCCTTCTGGACGTCAGGGTTCATATTTTCCCCGTCCGTGACTTTTATTCCTAAATTCTTTTACGTTTTGTACACAGAAGAAATGTTTCATAGCATGTTTTTATTTCATCCTGAGACACTCTCTACACACAAGTATAATCAATTTGGAGTCTTACGAGCATTGAAAAGGTCCCATCCCATACGAAAGGCTTAGGGTGGTCTTGAAGTAGATCCTGAGGAGAGGTGGTTCAGGGCTGCTCCCCCAGCTGTGAACACCGAGTACCTTTTTGGCCATGGAGAGACTAGACGTGAGCTTAGAGTTAGTCTGGGCAGAGTGAAGAAACAGAGAAAGTAAAGAGAAAAGGCTTCAAGAGATCGTAGTCGACTAGGCTTGGAGGCTGGATTTGTAAAGTGGCAGTAGGTGAAAGGGTGGAATGAAGAAGTGCTGCCACACTTACACACTGAAAAAATAAATAATGTCACAATACTCATCACAATACTGAAATAAAAAAAAAAACCCAACAACACCAAGGGTTTTGTGGTGGAGACAGAGGATCTGTGCGTGAGTTGAGTGTGAGAAACTTGAAGGAGAGGTAATTGGGGATCTGTCCAGTTTTATGTATAACTACAAATGTTATTTAAATGATTGACTTAAAGCCTGTATTCATGTGAAATGTGAAGCTATGTGGTCACATAAGGTTAAAAAAAAAAAAAGTGTCCAGTATGAGAGGAGTAATGGATTGCTTGTGGGGTATCCTTAATGTTTCAGAGGTGATCAAAGAAAGGGGGGGAAATCGTTAAAAAGCCCAAAAAGGAACAGGAAAAGGGTAGAATAAAAATGAGGAAAGATGTTTCTGAAGAAAATGTTAAGGAAAGAGTAGTCAAGAGTACAAAATTGTAGAGAGCTTACAATTATTGCAACAGAGTATTTGACTTGTAGAGATACATAGTGAACTAATTAGTGTAATTTTTTCATTCTATGTAATTTTTCAGTTCCTAAGAGACCTGAAGCACAGATAGATATTACATTAGTGGAGAAAAATGATCCCCTAATGGGCCATGATAGAGACCGCTAAGGATTTTTGTGTTCACTTAATAGTTTTATTGACATTTTGAAAACAAACTTTACTGTTGTGCAATGGATGGCAATTGGACTTCTAGTGATGAAAACACATCTTATTCATTTTACAAGTCAACAGCATCTATTCCAAGGATTTATATTTGTGAAATAAGGGCAACCAGAGTGCTGACTTGATCTCGGAGGAAGTGTTTTGTAATAAACATCCTCAAGGGACGAATGTCAAGAAATCGTTGTCATCAAGGGCTTGATGAGTATTTCATGCTGCAGTATTAGTCACACTCCTCAGAATTTAGCTCGTCATATAGTTTCCCTTTACTTAACAATTTTTTCACTTGTCTGATTTAGACACATTCCAAAAATTGATCACAACGCAGTAAGCATTACCGATGTTTACCTTATCATAGTGGAAATGACTTCATTGTCACTTTTATTGCCAGGACCAATCCTGGGCAGATTGTGATTTTGGTTTGATATGAGCAAAACAGAATGAGAAAGATTTTCCTGGTGTGAAGGTCAACTGGAACGCGTATCCCAAAGAATTCCAATCAGAACATGAGACTTTGATTCCAATACCTGAGAGTGATTTAAGAGATAGCACACATCAACTCGATGATGATAATTCCATAAGTGAAGCTGCAGACAGCACAAGGTTGGCATGTGCTTGCATTTAAAGCAGTGAAAAACCCCTCACAGTTGGAGGTGCATGGTGACGACCTTCCAGCTCCAACTTCTGCTCTTACGGGGCTGCCACAGGTCCAGGTACCCGTAAGCTCACCATCCAGTGCAAAGACAGAAATTTCACGTAATAGAGTCTCACAAAATTTCAGCTCCTCTTAAAACACGTACTTAATCATCACCCATTCTGTTATTCTTTCAGTCATTCAAAGCATTTTTTCGTTGTCTTTCTATGTGTCTTGGCACTATTCTTGTGTAAATAAGATAAAGCCTTGCCTTCATGGTGCTTATGTTTTAGTAAGGAGAGACAAAACTGGATGGCCCCAGACTCATTTCCTTCCTGCCTCTGGAAGCTCAGCAGAGAGCCCGGTAAGGACCTCTCCATCAGGCTAGCAGAGGGACAGCTTATGGCTGGTGGCCAGGTTCTGAGCTCTTCTTCTCCAATAAGGCCACTTCCCCAACCAGGGAACGTACGTGTGTCGTGGCTAGCACTCGTCCCCAGCCCTTCCCCAAGACACACGCCACAAAAAAACACTGTCACGGGGACATCCTTGTTTGCTGGCCCCTTGGTCCTGGTGCCTGCAGCCCATCTACGTCCTGCCTTGGCCCCAACGAGTAGCAAGCATGGGGAACTTGTATGCACTCTCCCACGTCTCCGGATGTTTTTCTCCAGGAAACTATTTTATATCTGAATTTCATGGTGCTGCAACACGTACACGATGCTTTCCAATAGTGCTAAGTGCCATGGAGGAACAAAGCTGTGCAGTGCTTTAGAGAAGGACAGAGGCTGAGAGAGGATTACTTGGTGAAGGCAGCCGGGAAGGGCTCTTTGAGGAGACAGTGCTAGAACCCAAGCAGGAATGATAGCAGCAGGCAGCCACGCAAAGAAGGAGGGGCCAAGTGGGCAACATCAGCCAGTGTGGAGGCTGGGATAAAAGCATGAGGGTGACCATCTGTGGGATAGAAAGTCAGGAAGCAGCGTGCAAGGGGAAGAGTCCAACGTGGCTTCCAAGGGGCAGCCTGGGATCCGTGAGGAATGAGATCTTATTCTAGCCACAAGGTGCCAAGGGAGGAGCTCAAGGGGAGGCTTAATGTGATTTGACACACGTGCCAGAATGTGTGAACCTGGAGCCACGAATGGAAGCAGAGAACTCTGGGAACAGGCCTTTCGCTGTCATCCAGCGGAAGCACAGGAGCCAGGGCTGGTCGAGCTATGGAGCCTGTGGCTGCTTGCCGAGCAGGGGGAGAGTCAGGGAGAAGGGGTGATGCACAGGCGGGAGACTTCGGTCTTTCAGTGCTTGATGTACAGGGCCACATGCAACCACGTACAAGCAGTCATGGATGCAAAAAGAGAAGGCAGTAAGAAATGAAGATTTACAAAGACTAGAGGGCTTCTGTAAACGGGAAGTCAGGGAAATCAACGTCTGAGAAAGGGAAGTGATTCTGAAATACTCCTGGGACCCTGACAGCTCTCCGCCCTCCTGTCTGTGAGAGGTTACAGCCCTCTGGGGGCTCTTCTGAAGAGGTCTAATAAGCTACTGCTCACTGCAACCATGTGGCAGAATAGGAGGGGGACCCCGAAACCCTGGAACTTATTTATAAAAAATGTGTGCCTTTTCTTGCATGTTTACACTTCAGTCACCCTCACAGTATGTGATGCAATACCCCTATGGAGATGCTTTCTCCGCTGCTCAAAACAGTTTGTGAACTCGTCCATTTTGATGCCTTTTAGTTAGTGCCTCGGCTGGTTTTTGTTTCACCGCTTCCACACTGGCAAAATGTTTCTTTTCGAGGACTTTTTTTCATCCGAGGAAACGAACCCAAAAGTTGCTCAGGGCGGGTTCAGGTGAATAGGGAGGGTGGGGCATGGCGGTTACTCTGTTTGGGGTTAAAAACTGCTGAACACTCAGTGCAGCAGTGTGGGCACGTAGCCTTGTGAAATAGCCATCATGAAATGGGCAAAAGCTTGAAAGGATCTCCAAAAAGGAAATTCACTGAGGCCAAACGCAGCCTCTTACAACGCCAGCTGGTACACAGACGCCGATGGGTTCCTAGAAGACTTACCTAGTGGGGAAGCTCTCCAAAAGATAACCAGGTGTTCTGGACGGTCCCCCTTGATATTCTTCAAACCTGGATTTAAAACGTGAGACAGAAAAAATAACCAAAACGTGGGAGGAGCAAACCCACAGCTGTTCACCACAGTTCAGGACCAGAGTCCCAAGCCGACTTGGAGTTTCGCCACCAGGATCCACCTCAGAAATGGAGAGAATTAGTCACAAGATTCCACCCAACCACAGGAGAAACGTAGGAAGCTAACCAGTCACAGAGGGAAGCCCCGCGTGTCGTGTGTCGGCTGCTTCGCACACATCACCTTGGGCGAGCCTCAAAAGCAGCCCTGAGAGGAAGGCGTGGCTTCATCTGTCCTCAGGAAGAAGAAAGTCAGAGAGCTCTCTCCCCAAGCTCGAGGCATCCCGTGGAGAATCCGGCCGCGCTGCGCCCCGGGTGGCCGGTCCCAAGCCCCACCCCGCCTCCCACGGCACGGAGACCCCAGCCAGCACCGGACAGACGTGGGAGGCTCCAGGGCCCAGCTGGGGAGGAGAGTGGGGGGGGAGGAGGGGGGGCACGGCCCCCTAGGAACGGTTCGGGACCGCTGGAGAGGCAGACGTCCCACGCAGACTCGGTGGCTCCCTTGCTCTGGCTCTTTTTTTGCCACCTCTCCCGCTTTTCCGCTGTGGTCTTCCCTGGACGCCATTCGCGAGTCCTTCAAGGAAGCAAGACGAGGCTTGCCCCCAGCTCCGTCGTCCTCGTGGCGCGGAGTCGGCCCCAGGGCGCACGTCTGGAGGATGGGAAGCCCGCCCAGCCCCTCTCCTCCTCCTCCGAGGGAGCTCCCGCAGACCCTCGCTGCCCTCGCTCGGCCTCCGTCTCCGTTCAGTTGTTTTGTATACCGAGTCCAGAGTTTTCGGTCAGGAGGGATGCCCCGGGGGTCACGACTCTGCCATTATGGGGGAATGCTGCTCTAGGCAAACACTTCGGAGTCGAGGAGGTCGCTTCCGGACACGCGCCCGCTTCCCGGGGTTCTCACTCCCGGGTCTCCCGTGCCGCACACGGGCCGGCGCGGCGCCGCCCCGTCCAGGCGCGCGGGGCCGTGTCTGCGCTTCCGCCCCGCCCTCTCGCGGCCGCCCGGCGGAACTGCAGGCCCGGGCCCCAGACCGCGCCGGCGGCCGAGGCCGTGCTCAGGCCGTTTCCGCTCCTCGGTGGGCGAGCCAGGGGTCGGGGTCGGGGTCGGAATCCGGTCGGCGCGAGTCTCCCCCACGACCACGCGGCTCGCGGGCGGAGAACGGCGCCTCTCCGACTTCCGTCGGCAAGGGCGACAGAAAACAAACTCCTTCAAGGCGCTCGCGTTGCCTAAGGGTGTGTAGCTTGGTGGTCGGGTGTGGACGACCGGGCGTCTCAGAGAAGACCCCCGGAAGCACCCGGAACGGAACATGCGGGGCTGTCACGTGCGTGGGGACGGGCTTGGCCGGGGGCCGCGCGTGGCTGCAGCGGAGCGACGTCGCCCCCTGGTGTCTTTCCCAGACACTCACGGTGAGATCGTGCAAGCCTTTGCTTCTTTGAGCGCTTCTCGCTATGTATTCTCTAACGAAAACAACTGAACTTTCAGGGTCAAAACAGGAGAACACGAATGTTTATTCACGCTCCTGAAAAACCCTACTGAGGAGTAATTTCCATTCCATAAAACGCACCCTCATGAAGTGCATCCGTGCCGGGAGTGTGGACAAACGCGCCCCCAGTCGGCGCCCCCAGTCGAGACGCAGGCCATCTCCGCCCTTTGCCTGTCTGCGGACGAGCCCACCAGCCCTGCCCAGGCACGCCCTGATCTGCCTTCGGTCACCGCAGAGCATTTTGACTTTTCAGGGTTTCATGTAAGTGGAATTGCCACAGGATATGTCCGCGTGTCTCTATGAACTCGTGTTTTCCCTTCAACATTTGTTAGACCTGTTCACGTCGTTGCATCCCACAGTCCCTTATCCACTTTCACTTGTCGGTATTATTCTCTTGGACGAATGCACCCCAATTTATTTGCCCATGCTTCTGTTGACGGGCTGTTTTCAGTGTTTGCTTATTACGAGTGAGATAGCGAGGAGCACTCGTGTATGATACGTGTGGGCGTATGTTCTCATTTTTCTCGGTAAACATCCCGAAGTATATTGCTGGGTTTCAGAGCGCGTAGATGTTTGACTTTATAAAAAGGAGTCAGGGTCCTGCATAATCAACGTTTGTATACCTAACCCTGAATTGTACCCTACACCTTTAAAATAAAAAAAAAATTTTTTTTAAATTTTAAAAAAAAGCAAAGTATTTTTGAAGTAGGTGCACCATTTTATATTTCCACAGCAATCCATGAGATTGAGCCACGTCCTTATCAAGGCCTGCTCTCATTATTCTTTTGAATTTCATCCACTCTGTAACTCACAATGACCTTGAATTGCATTTTTCTGTTACCTAACGACGCTGAGCATCTTTTCATGTACTTAATGGGTATTTGTATGTGTTCTTTGGTTAAAAGTCTGTTTAATTCATTGGCTTCCCTCGCTTTATAAAATTGGGTTGGCTTCTAATTATTGAGTAAAAAATTTCTTTATATATGCTCTGTCATTTGTCAAATATATGTATGTTATTTTTCCTAGACAATGACTTGCTTTTTTATATTCTTAACAGTGTCCTTTAAGTAGTATGTTAAATTTTGGTAGTCTATCGATTTTTATGATTATAGATTTCTGTTGCCTCAAAAATTTTTGCCTTTATTGAAGTCACATTTTCTGTCTGTTGTAGATAGAAGTTCTGTGGTTTTAGTTTTTACATTTTCATCCATGATCCTTTTTCACATTAATTTTTGTGTATGACATGAAGGGAGTACTAAGGTTTATTTTTTTCCATATATGAGGGGACCCCCCCAAAAAAACCAGAATGTATTGATTAAAAGTCATGCATTTATTCCTACATGTTTGAACTTCAGTCAGCTTCAAAGTACTCTCCATTTGATGCAATACACCTATCGAGACACTTTTTCCACTGTTCCAAACAGTTTTTGAACTCATTCATTTTTATGTCTTTTAGCACTTCTAACATTTTTTTATTTCACCTCTTCATCTTGAAAAACAAACAAAAGTCACTCAGGGCAAGATCAGGTGAATAAGGAGGATAGGGCACAGGGTCATGCTGTAGTGGCCTAAAGTTCAATCCGAGAGACCACCAAGAGCCAACTCCGATGAAAGTTCAAGAGGATCTTTATTTGCAAGCTCGAGCCTGGACCTCTGTCGACAACCGACGCAGCGGAGTACACCCAGAGGCCCCGACTTCTTTAAGCATGGTTATACAAAGGGAGGAGGAGTTTGGGGGGACTTTCCAGTCTTGTTACCATTTAATTGGGTAGTAACCTCTGGTGGTCAGCTCAATTGTGGAGGATTGGCTAACTTGACTCGGGCTGACCTTGGCCCACTAGCTGGGGAAGTTGCAGAGACATCTGGAAACTTAGGTGATTTCCCCCTGGCACCTGATTGGTTGTTGCTAAGGGGAAAGTGGGTCAAGGGAAGGGGTTGAAGCTTGAACTGGAGCTTTGCAGTTTTTCCCATAACTGCAACTTTAAACAGCTACAGGTTATGTTTTAAAGCAGAAAACTAAAATGGCTGTGCTATTGTCCACAAGCCAATTACATATTTATTGGGTTATAGCATGTTCTTAACCTAAGTCTATGGTATACTCTGTTATGGCCCTCTCAATGCCATTTCTGGTCAAAAACTGCTGAACACTCAGCACGGTGTGGGTAGGTGCATTGTCATGGTGGAGGAAACAGTCACCTGTTTGTCACAACTTGGGACGTTTCTTCTGCAAATCGTTGTGTAACCTTCTCAAAATGTCCAGGTAAAAACTTTGGTTGACAGTTTGATCCAAAGGAATAAATTTTGTTTGTACTACAAGGGACCTGTCCTCCAAAAGATAGTTCCAGGTTTTTTTGGTGAAAGTTTTTGTAATGAATGTAGGATAAATTTTGTCAAATTACTGTTTCTTCTTGTCCTAAAGAAGAGAAAAATATTTCTTCCCTCCCTCCGTCTTTATATTAATATGATGGGTTGCACTGATTTTTCAAGTGCAAGCTAACTAACCTGGCACATCTAAGAAAAATTCCATCTGATTGCAATATGTTGTGCTCTTTACACACAGCTGGATTCTCTTTGTTAATAGTTTGTTAAAGATTTTTGCAAGCCAGGCTCGGTGGCTCAGCCTGTAATCCCACACCTTTGGGAGGCTGAGGTGAGTGGATTGCCTGAGCCTGCAGGTTCGAAGACCCGCCTGGGCAGGCGAGACCTCATCTCTACCATAAATCAAAAAATCAGTCGGCTGTGGTAGCGCGCGCCTGTAGTTCCAGCTACCCGGAAGTCTGGGGTGGAAGGATTGCTGGAGCCCAGCAGATCGAGGCTGCGGTGGCCGGGAGCGGCCACTGCACTCCAGTCTGGGCAGCAATGAGACTCCAACTCAAAAAAAAAAAAAAAAAAGATTTTTGCTTTAGGACCATGAAGAATATAAGTATGCAGGTGTTTAAAAAATAATTTGTCTGGTTTTGGTATCAGAGTGATGCTGGCTTCAAAAACTGAGTTGGAAAGTGTTCCCTCTTCTCTGTGTTATTATTTCTTTTGTAAATGTTTGGTAAGTAAAAGCATTTGGGTCTGGAGTTTTCCTTGTAAGAAGGAAGTTATGAATTCAATTTATTTAATACATTTAGAGCTATTCAGATTTCCTGTCAACAAGTTTTGTCTTTCAAGCAATTTGTTCATTTCTTCTGTCATCGAATTTAATGGCATAAATTCATACTTATTAATCATTTAATAGGTTAATAAGCTCTGAAATGAACAGTCCCATGGAAGGCGAAGAGAAAACTGAGCTGAAAGGCACACATCTGCCCCATCTCAACTCAGATGCAAACAGAACCATTTGGAAACACCTCACTTCTATGAGGTAGGTAGAAACGCCAAGGTTGATAGAGTCCCCTCTCATCTGTAAATCAGACTGGCTTTAGTTTTCCCTTGAGCTGTTCCAGGAATGCAGGAGGGCATGAGTATATATAAGCAAAATGTTGTAGGATTTGTAGTACTATCTTCTTTTCCATCCCTGATATTGGAAATGTATATCGTTTTTCTTTTCTTCTTATCAATTCAGCAACAGATTTACCAACACTGGCTTTCCCAAGAATCCTCCTTTTAGTTTTCATGTCTCTTCTGTTGTCATGGACCTTTGTTTTTTTTTTTTTTTTTTGAGTTGGAGTCTCACTCTGTCGCCCAGACTGGAGTGCAGTGGCACGCTCCTGGCCACCGCAGCCTCGACCTGCTGGGCTCCAGCAATCCTTCCGCCCTCAGCCTTCCAGGTAGCTGGAACTACAGACACGGGCTACCACGCCCGGCTAGTTTTTGATTTATTGTAGAGACGAGGTCTCGCCAAGTTGCCAGGGCTGGTCTCAAGCCCGCGGGCTCAGACAATCCACTCACCTCAGCCTCCCAAAGGCGCGGGATTAAAGGCTGAGCCACCGAGCCCGGCTGTCATGGGCCTTTCTAAGGCAGAGCTAGACAATAAGCAAATGAATGAGTGGGGCATGCTCAAAATAGAGCTATTTATATAAACAGGTGTCAAGCCAGACTGTTGCCTGCAAGCCGTGGTTTTTCTGACCCCTAGCTTATTAATTCCAACTCCTTACTTTTGACTTCCTTCCACTTACTTTGGAGTTACTGTTCTCCTGTTTTCCAGCTTTCTGATGTAGAATATTTGAAGAACATTTCTAATAGAGACAGAATTCTAGGTTTGTGTTCCTTGCCCTCATCTTCCACCAGTAGTCTAAAGAGGTGATTCTGCTTTTATTGTTTCAGACGACATATCTGTTCTTGTTCTTATCTTTGTTCCTCTATATGTATTTGTGTGTTTTTTATTTGGCTATTTTTAAGATTATCTTTTTATCGCTGTTTTTCAAAAGCCTGTTAATAACATACTTGGCTGTGGTTTTCTACTGTATCTTCTGTTTAGGTTTTAGTAGCTTATTGGATCTGTCAGTTTATAAATCACATTTGGAAATCTGTGTTCAGTGATGGAACCTTCACATTGGTACCTTGAAATCAGCCAGTGTGGTAATATTTACATCATGGAAGTTGACCAGTGCTACAGATCGAAGCTTTTCCCCCCATAAAACTGTTGTCAACATTTGCCAGTATGTTTCTGTGCACAGGCCACTAATGTTTGGTTGATTTTCAATCTTCTTTTTTCTCTGTGTTTGTTCTATGGTTGTTTTTATTGCTGTGTTTAAAAATTACTGATCTTATCTTCTAAAGTTCTCATTAGATTTTATATCTACACTGTAAATTTTCCATTTTAGACATATTTTTCATCTCTAGAAGTTCTGTTTGGTTCTTTTAAAATAATTTCAATTGATCTTTTCATTATGTTTATTTTTCTTTAAATCCTTGTGCTTATTTTTGGTAAACTGTTTTAAAGTCATTCACTGTTAATTCCCTCATCTCTGTGATCTCTGCATCTGTTTCCATGGACTGATTTTCTCCTGGTTATAAGTCTTATTTTTTTCTGCTTTTTTGTATGCTTAATAATTTTGAGTGGGTATTAGACATGATTTTTTTTGAGTTGGAGTCTCACTCCATTGCCCAGGCTAGAGTGCAGTGGCACGCTCCCCGTCACTGCAACCTCGACCCACCAGGCTGCCACAATCCTGCCTCAACCTTCCAAGTAGCTGGAACTACAGACATATGCTACCATGCCTGGTTAATTTTTTTTTTTTTCTTAAATCATAGAGACGAGGTCGTCCCAAGTTGTCCGAGTGGGTCTTGAGCCCACAGGCTCAGGCAATCCATTCACCTTGGCCTCCCAAAGTGTTGGGATGACAGGCTAGCCACTGAGCCCGGCCTAGACACGATTTTTACTTTTGAGTGTTTAGTCTTTGCTCTATAGTTAATTTAACCCTGTTGTTAGGGTACTGCCCTTCTGAGATTCTGACTGAACGTCCCATGGTCAACAAGGATTCTCCATGGGTCTGGTCAGAACCTCTCTCCTAGACCTTGTGTCCTCTGGGAACTGTTTGTCTTATAACCCCTGGTCATTGTTAGCCAGCCTTGGGGCGTTTCATCTTACATAAGCACATATTTCTTTTCCTCAGTTTCTAGAGCTCTTTTTCCATTTGAGACCATCCTCTTTACTAGTCTGCCATAGAAATCCAGCCATCTCAGTTTTCCTGATCTCTAATAATTACCATAATTCTCTGCTTGGGATCCTTCTCCCTACCTTATGGCTTTGATTTGGGTGATTTTAGGGTTCACTTTATTTTTTACCCTCCCCTTATGAGTTATAGTCTTGTATTTAATGTTTCCCAGTGTCTGAAACAATTATTTCATATTTTTACCTAGTTTTCTCTTTTTTTTTTTTTCATATTGGGAGGACAAGTCCTACTGCAGTTTTTCCACCATGGCTGGAAACTGTTCACTCTTGACTAAACCACTGATCTTCCTTCATAGAGGATATCCCTATCCCTTTGACAGAGCTTTTCTTTTCTTTTTCAATAAAGACAGTATGTGGCTTTGTTGCCCAGGCTGGAGTACAGTGGCACAGTCATAGCTCACTGTAACCACAAACTCTTGGATTCAAGCGATCCTTCTGCCTCAGCTATTCAAGAAGGTAGAAAACTGCAGGTGCACACCACCTTGCCCAACTATTTTTTTTTTCTTAATTTTGTAGACAGGGTCTTGCTATGTTGCCCAGGCTGGTCTCGAACTCCTGGCCTCAAGTGATCCTCCTGCCTAGATCTCCCAAAGCGCTGGACGTGAGGTACCACCCCAGCCTCCTCAACAAAGTTCTTGATGGCACTTTCAGTCTTAGCCAGAAAGCATTATGAACAACAGAAGGAAGGAGATACTAAAATCCACTGAATCAGTACCAATTGTAACAGAGAACTGGCACTGCAGCTGGATGTACATTCTTATACAGTGAATACATCATATCCCTCATTAGCACTTAATTCTTAGACTGGAATTAACTAAACTGAGGCCTAGGTACTGAGTTTCCCATTTCTAGAAACAGCTAAAAAGTAACCATCTGCAGGGCCAGTAGGGGGTGGCACAGAGATAAAACGGGGGGAGGAAATCTGGCCTGGGAGATAGGAAGCTTGGTTCGAAAGTGTCTCTATTTTCCTCATTTACTTCCATTTCTGTCTGTAAAAACGGGTATTCTAACTCTTTACCCTGTAATAACCTTGCTGGCTTGCTCATTTTTGCTATGGTTTTGTGTTCTCTCCACTGAACTTAGCATTATCCCACACTGATTTGTGTCATCTCAGTAGGCTAGAACAGTTACCTTCTAAAGGGTTAAATTACTTCTACTGTATCTATTCACACAGGGTAGGTACTAAGGACAGTTCTGGGAAAGTGAATGGAAGATAAAAACAGGATATATTGGATAACCTCTTAGAATGAGGAAGAGATCTCTGTGTTTTCCAGTTAAAAAGAACTCCTGGGTTAAAAACATCACAAGATAGCAGGGCCTGATATCTTAATCTCCCAACTCCTTGTAAAAGTAGCAACGATTGTGAAGTAAATAAACCGGGAGTCCAGAGTTCACCTCCTCTGACATTTAATGCAATGAACAACAATCATCAAGAGCAGTAGACATTTCAAGAGCAAGAACCAAATACAGAAAAACAGATGACTTCACGCCATAAGCGTCCCAAAGTAGTAAAATGAGGAAAGACAACATTCTGGCAGCTCTCCCTGGCGTTGCCCCTCAGCCCCCAAGACAGAGTGAATAGAATACTGAGAATTTCTATAAATACTTCTTACAGGAGAAAAGTAATTGGTGAGGTCAAACAGGAAGCTTGGGAAAATTCAAAAAGAAACTGTCAATACTGACCTCCACAGCAAGACACTACGTGGCATTGGGGAGAAGCCAGGTTTCCGTGGACCTGTCAGACTAGCACAGACCAAAGGCTTTGCCCACAGTCACTCGAGGGTGCACGCTGGGCCAGGAGAATCTCACAGTGGACATTGGGCTGGATTTCAGAAGAGGCTCTTGGCCTACACGCTGCAGGCTGCCGAGAAGTGAGAAGCGATTCACAGCTTTGTTCTCGGGAAGCAACAGAACTCTGGAAAGATGCCAGGGACGCTGGGGGGAGTTCTGTCACCGGGTGGAGAGCAAGGGAACGCCAAACAAAGCTGCCCATGTTCAGCATGTGCAAGAAAAATAACACAACTATCTTCACTTTAATGATTGAAACAAGCATTTTTTAAAAGATCTTTTAAATTCAAATTATAAAAACGGATAGATGACAATCATACAGAAGAAAGAGTAGACGTTTCAAAGAAACAGAAGACTTTCTGTGGCAAAAGAGCCCTAAAGACATGAGCTTCATAACATGAGTTTTTATCAGTGAGCGGATTTAAAAATGGAATGAAATAAAATGGAATGGAAAATTGCACTACTAAGGTGAAAATTGAGGGCCAAAGTAACATCAGCGAATAGATTAAAAACAGCAAGAGACAGGATAGTTAAAACTGAATTAATCAAGTACAAAAAACCGAATTAATAAAGTACTCTTGGAAGAAAAGAAACTGTTTGTCAAAGAAGTTTAACCAAGAAATAATTTTTATTTATTTTTGCTTTTTGTCTTATAAACAACAGACAATCACGTCCCACCGTTCTGGAGGCTGAAGTCCAAGATCAAGGCCCAGCACTCCTTGTCTGGGAAGGACCCTCCCTAGACCGCCACATTTTCGCTGCAACCGCACATGGTGGAAGGAGAGGAGGAGCGCCCTGGAGCCTCTCTGGTGAGATTACTGACCCTGTTCGTGCAGGCTCTGCACTCACAGCCCCCCACCTCCCGAAGACCCCG
Source organism: Carlito syrichta (assembly GCF_000164805.1). Taxonomy (NCBI): domain Eukaryota; kingdom Metazoa; phylum Chordata; class Mammalia; order Primates; family Tarsiidae; genus Carlito; species Carlito syrichta. The sequence continues at coordinate 475,172 of NW_007252839.1, forward strand.
TCTCCTGCCGCCCTCGCCCAGGGGTTAGGCTTCAGCACGGAGACTGCAGGGCACACCAGCCTTCCAGTCGCGGCACGGACTCCAGAAGCCCGAGGAGGTCATCACAGCACGCGTGCACGCGCACGTGGCTCGCTACTTGGCACACGAGCACACACGCCGCGACCCAGATACGGACGCCACTCCCCGCTCACACACGGGCACGTGCCTGTGCACCCGTGATACATACCCACACGCTGTCTCCGGAGGGGACGTCCGCTCCCCAGCGCCTCTGTGCCCCAGGAGGTCCCCACCGCCGTCGCTGAATCGCACAACCACCATTCCGACAAGGAGAGGGGCCCCTCTGCCGCGAGGACGCGTGAGGTCCGAGTGTGTCCGCACGTGCAGGCCACAGCCGGCTCGCGTGGTCTCCGCCACGACGGAGAAAAAGCACCCCAAAGCAGCTTGGGAGGCCGCGCGACCCGGAAGGGTTTCCTGGAGGAAGTGGGTCTCCAGGTGAGCGGAAGGGGGCGCCCGTGTCTGCAGCCGTGAGAGGGGACGCCAAGGCACGGGGCGCGCGAGGAGGGAGCGCGGCTGGAACCCCCAGCCCGAGAGGCGGGGCGGCGGGGTGGGCCGGCTTGGGCCGAGGCGGGAGCGCGGGGGCTCCGCGGAGGCCCCCTCCTGCCTGCCGCCCAGGCCACGGCCTTCACCGGCCAGGCGGCCACGTGCTGGGAGGTCCTGAACTGGGGCCCGCCAGGGGCCTTGGGGGC
>NW_007252839.1:475937-482289 GCF_000164805.1 Carlito syrichta
AAATTTTAAATTTATAAATTCATAGTGTACCCTAGGAAGTCTGGTCTAAAGGTGAAGAATAACTTATTCTGGTCTATCACTGTCTCTCTGATACCTTCGTGTGTAACTGCCTTTGGAATATAGTGTCACAAGTTGAACCGCCTTCATGAATGTGATGTCAGAGCCAAATGGGTCCCCTCCCCCAACACCGCATGCTCCCACTGGAGGCCCTGTTTGGACTCCCAACACTGAACCCTCAGTCTTACCACCATCTTAGACACCCTTAGAGAACATCGTTCACACCCCTCCTGCCCATCCCCAGGCCACGGCCTTCATCGGCCAGGCGGCCACGTGCTGGGAGGTCCGGAACTGGGGCCCGCCAGGGGCCTTGGGGGCCAGAAGGGTGTGGTGGTCCCGTTCCCGCTAGGCTGGCGGAGGCGCCCCAAGGCGCAGGTGGGGGCTGACGGTGCTGGCCGGGTCTTGGCTTCGGTCGGAAGCCGGCCTGTCGCCGGGGGAGGGGACCGCATGGGGCCTGGGACGGCCCGTCCGTGTCCTTTGTGTCCTCCTTTGTGTCCCTTTGTCTGAGAGACGCCGGCGGGTGCCTAGGCCCAAGTGTGGGAGCGGGACCAGAGAGGCGGGCCCGGGAGGCGCCTCCCACGTTGGGGGGGGGGGCCTGGGAGTCCCCTGGCTACACGAAGAACTATCTGGAAGCTTATTTATTTATTTATATTTTTGTATTTTTATTTTTTTTGAGTCGAAGTCTCACTCTGTCGCCCAGACTGGAGTGCAGTGGCCGCTCCCGGCCACCGCAGCCTCGACCTGCTGGGCTCCAGCGATCCTTCCGCCTCAGCCTTCCGAGTAACTGGAACTACAGGCGCGTGCTACCACTCCGGGCTAATTTTTTGATTTATTGTAGAGATGAGGTCTCGCCAAGTTGCCCAGGCGGGTCTCGAACCCGCGGGCTCAGGCAGTTCACTCACCTTAGCCTCCCAAAGCGCGGGATTCCAGGCTGAGCCACCAAACCCAGCTGGAAGCTTATTTATTTACTTATTTTTTGAGTTGGGGTCTCACTCTGTCACCCAGGCTGGAGTGCAGTGACACAATCACGGCTCACCGCAGCCTCGACCTCTAGGGCACAGGCTATCCTGCTGCCTCAGCCTCCTGGGTAACTGGGACTACAGGCACATGCCACCACACCTGGCAAATGTTTTGTTTTGTTTTGGTAGAGATGAGGTCTCACTATGTTGCCCAGGCTGGAATGGAAGGCAATACTTTATGATTTTTATATTCCTATGAGATTTCTCTGTGTGCATCCAAAAATATACTTGTTTGAACTCTTAGCATTCCTATTAGGAAACAGGAAGGGGTAAAACAATAAAATCTTGCCCTCTGTGTGAGTGTGCTAGTGTTTAAGTGTACAAAGCACCACAGGGGTTGTTTGAGCGGCAGAAATTGGTTCTCCCACCGTGCTGGAGGCTGGAAGCCTGAGGTCAGACGTCAGCAGGATGGTTTCTTCGGAAGCCTCTCTTTAAATTTACCCATGTCTCCTGCCTGTGTTTTCACATCATCTTCCTTCCACATATGTCTATGTCCAGATTTCCTTTTCTCATAAGAATGGATTAGAGCCCACCCCATGACCTCATTTTAACTTAATTACCTCTTTAAAGGCCTTCTTTCCGAATACAGTCCCACTCTGAGGTCCTGGGTAGAACAGACATGTGAAGTGCCGGGGCGGGGGGGGGCACACCGTTCAGCCCTGGACCCCCTCCATGCCTCAGCTAATGTAAAGAAGGTGTGACTGAATGTCATCAGGGCTCATTAAGCCCCTGGAAATGTAATGAAGTAGTCAGAACCTCTTGCCTTCCTTAAGTCAACTTGTTACAAGTAGGTTTGTGGTCAGACTCATCTCTGTCAACTGCTCTGTCCTGGGAGAGGTGCTGGACTTCTCAGGATCTTGGTAAGAGGAAGAGCGCGGGCTTCTCCTTGTCCCTTAGCTTCGGAATGAGCATAAAGGCAATAGATGATGCTCTAGTTTCTCTCTGTCTCCTGGGGTCTTGTTTCTGTTTAATTTGTACTAATAGACTATATTTTTGAATGTAGCTTTATCTTTTCAGAAATATCGTACAGAGAGTACAGAAAGTTCCCACAGCCCTTACCTTTCCCCTCTGCATTTTCCCGAATTATCTTTACTAGTGGACATTCGTTACTATTGTGAGCCAATACTGACATAGTATTTTTAACTAAAGTCCATAGTTTACATTAGGGGCCACTCTTTGTACAGTTCTGTGGGTTTTGACCAATGTGCCATGTCTTATAGCCAGCACTGTAGTACCATACAGAATCACTTCAACTGTATTCAAAGTCCTCTGAGCTCTACCTGTTCTTCCCTCTCTCCCCTCAACGTTCTGGCAATCACTAATCTTTTAACTGTCTCTGAAGTTCTGCCTTTTACAGAATGCCACATAGTTTGAATCATACACTCTGTAGCTTTTTCAGAGTGGCTTCTTTCACTTAGCAGTATGAAAGTGAGGTTCATCCATGTCTTTTTTATTTTTTTGAGTTGGAGTCTCACTGTCGCCCAGACTGGAGTGCAGTGGCTGCTCCCGGCCACCGCAGCCTTGACCTGCTGGGCTCCGGTGATCCTTCCGCCTCAGCCTTCCAAGTAGCCACAATTACAGGCATGCGCTACCACGTCCGGCTGATTATTTGATTTATTGTAGAGATGAGGTCTCACTGCCCAGGCAGGTTTCGAACCCAGGCAATCCACTCACCTCAGCCTCCCAAAGGCGCGGGATTACAGGCTGAGCCACAGAGCCCGGCCGTCCATGTCTTTTAATGGCTTGAGAGGTCATTTCTTTTTAGCATATTCCATTGTTTGTTTATGCATTCATTTGCTGAAGGACATCTTGGTTGCTTCCATGTCTTGGCCATTTTGAATAAAGCCGCTATAAACATTTGTGTGCAAGTTTTTGCGTGAGCATACATTTTCCTGTACTTAAATACCAAAAAGTGCAGCGGCTGGATAATATGGTGGACTTTGTTTAGCTTTGTAAGAAATGGCCAAACTGCCTTCTAAGAGGCTGGACCCCCTGCACTCCCACCAGCAGTGGATGAAAGTTCCTGTTGCTCCCCACCCTTGCCGGCACTTCACGCCAGCAAGGACTTCGGTGACTCTAATAGGCGTCTAGTAGTATTGTTAGGTCGTTAGGCAGAACTGAGCAGGGACAAAGAGTGGAAAAGGGTGAGAAGCGGGAGGCCAGCTGACATGTAGTTATTTACTCATTTTAGACATTTTCTTTCATAATGAGCTGGGCCAATGGCGAAAACCGCTTGGATTTAAAGAGCATTTTTCTTGCTATGCTGCCTTTAGGAATGTGGTTCCCCCCTTCCTGAATGTAAACTGTTAGGAAGGCTGGCCTTATCTAGTAAATCACTGCTAATGTTTCAGAGAGGACAACTGGCCATATTAAACCACCAATTACTAAGAGGCAGGGAGAAGCACATATTTGAAGAGACATCTGCACTCCTAGGTAAGGGGCAGTCTTGTTGGGCTCTTTTGAAGCTCCCCATAATCCCCTAAATGTAAACTCCTTTCTTTATGATACTTAGTTTGGGACTTTGGGTTTTTGTTAATAATAAGCTTGGCCTTGTGAATGAGCTTGGTGTATTACGGGTGTGAGTAACAAGTCATGAAAAGATAGAAGACGTGTAGCCCCAGAATTGTGCAAAGACACTTGTAACTTTAACAAGGTAGAATTAATCATATCTAAACATTGGTTCATGCCAAAGGTCTCATGAAGGATTCATGACCTAACTGTAGAGAGGAAAGCAAACCCAAGCCAACCAAGACCAGAGCCAGAGACCAAGAAAATGGCAAAAGCCATGGAAATAACCGAGGCTGCCTCATTCCCCAACAGCCCGCTCCTTCTGGTTCTCAGGAGTGGACTGGTTTGCTCTGCTATGCTTATTTGCTTGCAACAGAACCCTGCCTTGCTGTCCTGAGTCTGGTGTTGTGTCCAACTCTTTGTTCATGAATAACCAACGAACCCTGACCCAGCATTTCTGCTGACAGCATCTTGGAGTTTTAATTTGTAATCCCTGATGGTATGTGATGTTGAGTATGTTTTCATATGCTTATGTGCCAGCTGTAAATCTGTACTTGTGAAATGTCTGTTCAGATTCTTTGCCTGTTTTTAAATTGGGTTGTTTTATTCTTATTGAATGGTAAGAGTTCTTAGTATATTTTGGACGTGAGTCCATTATCAGACATGTGTTTTGCAAATATTTTCTCCCAGTGTGTGGCTTGTCTTTTCATTTTCTTGATGACTTTCACAGAGTGGAAATTTTTAATCGTAACAAAGTCAGATGTCAATATTTTGTCTCTCATGAGATCATGTATTTGGTGTTGTATCTAAAAATTCATTACCAGACCCAAGGATACCTGGATTTTCTTTTATATTATCCAGAGCAGCGGTCCCCAACCTTTTTAGCATCCGGGATAGTTTTTCCACAGACTGGCAGAAGAGGGTGGATCAGAAGGCATTAGATTCTCATAAGGGGTACGCAACCTAGATATCTTACATGCACAGTTCACAACAGGGTTCACACTCCTGTGAGAATCTAATGTGGCTGGGAAGTTCCACTCACCCACCGCTCAACTCCCGCTGTGCAACCCTGCTCCTAACAAGCCATGGACCGTTGGAAGATTCCAGTTTGTGGCCTGGGGGTTGGGGACCCCTGCTCTAGAAGGTGTATAGTTTTGCATTTTGCATTGAGGTCTAGGATTCATTTTGAATTATGCTCTGAAAGGTGGAAGAGCTGTGTCTAGGTATATTTTTTATATGTAGAAACCCAGTTGTTCCAGAACCATTTGTTGAAAAGATAAATAAAAAGACGAATGCCATCGGATTTCCTTTGTCAAAGATGAGTTTAATATATTTGTATAGGCCTGTTTCTGGGCTCTGCATTCTGTTCGGTTGGTCTGTTTGTCTTTTCTTTCACCAGTTCCACATGATTTTGATTACTGTACATTTATCATAAGTCTTGAAGTTGAGTGGTGTGTTTTTCAACTGTATTCTTCCTCAACAATTGTGTTGGCTGGTTTTTTGTCTTTCTGTAAACGTTAGAATTATATTGTGGATAACCACAAAATAACTTGCTGGGATTTAGATACTAATTCCACTGACTAAGTTGGGAAGAACTGACATCTTGGCAAGTCTTCCTCTGCATGGACAAGGACCATCTCATCATTTATTTTGGTCTGTTTTGATTTCTTTCATCAGAGTCTGCAATTTTCCTCATAGATCTTGTACATATTTTGTTAAATTCATACCTAAGTCTCACTGACTTTCCTTCTTTCTTTCTTCATTCTTCTCTTCCCTGCCCTATCTCTCTTTCTCTCAGGTGCCAGTAAAATGGCAAATTTTTAAAATTTAAAATTTCAATTTTTCGGGGAGACGGGGCAAGATGGCGATGGCATAGGTGAACTGGTGAGATTCTCTGAACGTGAGTTCCCAAAAAGGCTATCACATCGCTACCCCCATCCCCCAGCCCACCACCAACCGCGCTGGGGTCAGGCCCGGGAACTTCAGTCCCACGCAAGGCCAGATATTGCGCCCCTCCCCCCACTGCTGCCGTTCTACTCGTGTGTGGAAGTCTCCGGTCCCAGCCCCCTCCAGATCCCTCCCCGGCTGCATTGTCTCCAGCCCGGGCACCTGGCATCAAGCCGCCGGTCACACAGGGAGGCTCTGGGCACCCGCCCCTCAGAGACGCTAGTTCCATTTCTGGCTGAAGTACTCTGTAGGGTCCCAGCGCCACTCTCGCTGTTTAGAGCCTGCCCTTTGGAACTTTGGAGCTCTGGAACTCCGGGTCCACCCTGGCTGAGGCACTCAGTGTGAGACCCCAAACCAGAGGACCCAGACAAGTGGAGAAAAACAGACCTGCTTAAACTGCCTTGCCATTCACCAGAAAGAGACTTCCATTGCCCTGCCCACCTATCAACAAACTTTACCTCATTTCCTAAGGCCAGGTATTGCAGCGTGCGGGGAAGTTTTGGGTCCCTGCTCCCTCCAGCTCTCTCCCCGGCCCGGCACCCGGCATCGCAGGTCGCACAGGGAGGCTCTGAGCGCCCGCCCCTCAGAGACACCGGTTCCATTACTGGCTGAAGTACTCTGTAGGGTCCCAGCGCCACTCTTGTCATTTACAGCCTGCCCTTTGGAACTTTGGAGCTCTGGAACTCCGGGTCCACCCTGGCTGAGGCACTCAGCGTGAGACCCCAAGCCAGAGGACCCAGACAGCGGAGAAAAAAAAGATCTGCTTAGACTGCCTCGCCATTCTCCAGGCAGAGACTTTTCATTGCCCCGCCCACCTAGCA
>NW_007252840.1:0-31024 GCF_000164805.1 Carlito syrichta
GTGAAGTCCAGAACTTCATTTCCACAAAGTCTATGAGAAGTAGTCAATAGAGATCCTCCAAATTAAGTCACGACATCATTTATTCAAGTCCTTGGCATAATCCCTCACTAGTAAGAGCACAGCTTGCCAGTATATGCCACTGATGATCTCTAACAGAAGTTAGTTTCAAAAACTGGGAGATTTCTGCTACATTCATACATTCTTTAACATCGTGTTTATTAACAAAAATCAGCAATCCAGGTTTCCTTAGATCCTCATGTGCTAGCATTTTATAGGATTCTTCTCTAGTTACAGAAATCTTCTCTCTGCCTGTTCTGTTCACAACTATTACAAACTCCATGTTAGTTTAGTAAGTGTTCCAGGAAAAACGAAGAGATTCTTGGTCACCAATATCCCGAATTAGGAAACGTGTATTATTAATTTCTATCTCCTCTATATTACTTTCTCCTGTAGAGGAAGGACGTACAGCTTCATTCACAGAAAAATGGTAAAGCATGGTAATTTCCCCTGCATTATCCAGCGCAACAATGATATTATTGGGCCCCTGGGGATTGAAAAGTCTTCATACCCTGTTGAAGAGAATTCCCGTTCTAGGGCAACAGACCCCCATCCCCTCACTCCAGCCACCTGGTGACCTGGCCTGCCCTGGCTCTGTCTGAGAGAGAGGAATGAGTCGTGCTGGAGCCTTGGCCTCTGCCGCTGTTCCAGCTCTGGCCTCCCGCCCTCTTCAAGGAAACCAGAGTTAGACCAAAACCCAGGCAGCCCTACTGTGCTCGAGGCTCCACAGCTGCTGCCACGCCACTCGCCTGACTCATGGATATTTCCGCCACGTTGTCTGCGAGGCTCCTCTTGGGTCAGTGTCCTCCCCAGTTCTTCTTGGGTGGCTACAAAGACAGCGACCATGCTGGGTGTAAGTTTTTGCTGTCTTTGTATATTTGTCCTCAAGTTTCCTTCTGTTGTGATAACAGGAGGTGACATGTAACGTTTTCTATATTCATTGAAGTGTGTGTTTGTGTATGTATTTCCTTGTATATGATCATTCTGCCAATTACTGAAATTGAAATAGGGAAGGCTTCAACTACTATTCCAGAACACTTTATTTCTCCAATTTAACAAGTTTTAGTTTTATATATTTGGGGTTCTATTTATAATGGAACATGTTTCTTAGTGTATTGTTTTCTTAAAGGGTGGAAATTTTAACGAATATTAAATAACTTCATATAAATCTTGCATGGTATTTTCTCTTTAATTCTAGTTACCTGTCACTAATGTGGCCACTACTGTTAGTCTGAATTTTTATGTACTATGATTTTCCATCCTTTCACCTTGAACATATTTATGTTTTGAATTTAAAGATAATCTTTTGTAACTAGCCTATAGTTGGATCTGGCATTCTTCTTTAGTGTTTCTGCCAATGTGTATCTTTTTCAATTCATTTACATTTAATGTAATTAAGAAAATAAAGAATTTTTATACTTTGTATTTGTATATGCACATATGCATATAATTAGAAATACACACATATAATACATATATAAAAATGTATGCTATATATATACTTATACCTCTGGATACGATGAAACTGATCTCCTTTGTGGGTTTAGGTGGACCTCCAAGAGTGCACCTTGCATATAGTAACATCCAGAACAACCACTCAAGGGTTTTCAGTGTATCTGATTCTACTACAGGGAGACATAAATGGTATCCGTTATGACCAAAGTCTCCATGCTTCAGAAAGGAGATTAATCATAACATTCACCACAAGTTGATGGTCTTGCAAATAGATGGACCAGCCTCAAAAATTTTTGAGACATTATACTCTGAGAGGGGCATATTAAAACAGGATTCGAATGAGTTGTATATCATTCCATATTTTATTGGTCGAGGTGGAAACTATGCAAATAAGAATAGCCTTACATGTTTTCTATCTACCTGACATCATTTCAGGTAACCCACTTGACTAATTTCTGGAGTTCACAGTTAATGTAGGCTTGTTATGCCAAGGGAATATGGGAAAGGAAATAATCAATGTGTCATTGTAATTTTGACCACTAAAACACATGTATGACACTTCTATGTAATGTTGATTATGAGGAAGACCATTTGTGTGTAGTGGAGGGTTATATGAGAACCCTCTGTGCCTTTTTCTCAATATTGATGTGATCCTAATATTATGTAAACTTTTCTTTAAAAGAGTGGCAGATATATTTATGGGCATATTTTGGCTATTCCTTAGGAGTTATTCTAAGATTTACCATGTGATTAAGCACTTGTCCCAAATTATTTATTCAGAAGATTTGAAAGCTCTTATTCTCCAGACATTCATAGGACTCTTTGTATCAGTGTTAGTGGATCTTGTCTTTCTTCACACTGTTAGTTTTGCCTACAGGGCGACTGTTGAAAGAAATTTTTATTTTATGATTAGATTTCATGCATTTTTCTAGTGTTATTTTTCTGCAGTTATATAACACCATCTTCTACAAATCTAATACCTCATAATCACTGTCAACCGATCAGTCCAGCACATCTGCTTTCTCCTTCAGCGTTTCTGACACTCTCAGAATGTTGGTTTTCATGTTGTGTCTCTTTCACAGTAACACATGGCCATGTCCTCCAGTCTCAGATTGCCCACCTCCACGATGGCTCCCCTGAAGCTTTTGTATGTAGCCTGTGTTACTATTACCAAGGTAGACCCATTCCTTCCACTGAAGCCATTGTCCAGTGATTTGTTGCACCCAGTTTATATTAGAGCTGGTGAAGGTGTATCCATATGCCTTGCAGAAAACATTCACTGGAAGCCCCAGGTTTTCACACCTGAGCAACAGAATGAACAGCTTGACCTGGAGAAGGTACCTGTGAAGAGGAGGTAGGAGTGGAAGAAATCTCACTTCACTGGCCCTGGTCCTCTCCTAAGCCCTGGGATATGACAGCCCCTTACCTGAAGCTGCTGTCACCAAGAAGAGATCTTCCAGCTCCATTCCATGGTGAGGAGCTGTTGTCTCAGGAGCTTCTCTAGCAGAGGAATGTGTTGTTGAGTGATGTGCCCAGGACACATGCATATCTGTATTTACCTCAGTAGACTTCAGGCTACTTTCATATTCATGTTTCAGGGTATCTAATAACCCAAGGCCAAATTCAGCTAGAGAAAGGGAAGATAGATGACACGTGGACCACACAACAATGGGATCCTGAGTGTAAAGTCCTAATCTTATTTGAAGATACATGTGTCTGGCACCTCACTGAATTATGTGTTGACAGAACATTTTGAATCAAAGAACAAGCTCCATTCTGGTTCCATCTTATACCAGAGCACCCCATTTGGAACTCTGACAGAATGACTTTGTCCATCTAACAGGAGTTTCCAGCAGGTTCCATGGATGGCTCAAAGACCAGCTTGGCCCTTCCTCAGAAGGGACCTTCTCCATCTGGCTCTTCTCCAGCTTCCCTCTGTATATCCTGAATCCTGGGCACTTCAGTACAAAGAATGTTTGTTTTAAAATCACACCTGTGGTGCATGGTACAGGTCTGTGTTTCTGATCCTAATGACAACAGAAATTGAATGTAATGTTTGATGAACTCACAAGTTCCAAAATTTGCCTGTGAATTTGTGTTTAGACTAAATGTGTGTCTTATTCAAATTCTACACAGAAAATTTTGCACAGGTTTTCATGCTTCCAGCTCATATTTATCATTGATCATGTGTAAATACTGATTCCTGATCATCTTGAATTTATGCACCTGCACAATCTCTAAACCTCCACTTCCCTGTCAGATGTCCAGTACCAGTAGCATTTTCTAGTTCTGATATCAGAATTTTATATCCCTGGTGTCTTGTGCCAGTCAAAGTTCTGCACCATTCAGAATCAATAAAACCATCCTTGTCTCTCAGTCTCTCACAAGTAGGATATCTATAAATCTTACAATTTTCTTCATTTCATAAGTTTTTTCTTGTCTTATAGTGTAAGGTATATGTCCCAGTATATATTTACACAAACATAAGCATTCTTTGTTAAATTATTATTTTTGACTATTTTCTTCCTTCCTTCCTTCCATCCTTTCTTCCATCCTGCTTCCTTCCCTCCTTCCTTCCATCCTTCCTTCTTTCTTTCTAGCTTCTTTCTTCCTTTCTTTCTTCCTTTCTTCCTTCCTTCTTCCTTTCTTTCTTTCTTTCTTTCTTTCTTTCTTTCTTTCTTTCTTTCTTTCTTTCTTTCTTTCTTTTTGGTAAAGGTAAATGTCATATTTAGAAGGTACCCCTTCCCAAGCACTGTGTACTGCTCTTGGGCTGGGACCTGTTTTGGTGTGTCCCTGAGAGCCCCCTGGAGTACTGCCCTTACACTTCAGGGAAGTTTTTTTCTGAGCTCAGAGTATCGTACTCTCGTTTTTCTAGTCCAATAGATAAGACTGGCCTGGTTCAGAAGTCTCCATCACTGACATCATATCCATCTCACAACATCTTCTGAAATTGTGAATTGTCTTTAATAAATCCAACATGCTTTGAAGGGAAACCCAAGCTAGGATTTTGAGAAAACCCAGAGAGCTCATTCGCTGGAACTCCAGGTGCTCTGACAAAGTCCACAATCATGATGAGTCCAAAAGAACTTCAAGACTTTGGAGGAAACTCTTCTCCCCTTTGGGGTCCTCTGGTTAAACATCTCATCTGAAAAGCACTGGAATTATAGGTCAAGGAGTCAGAACCCATCCCACATTTGCTGCTCAGGTAACATACACACAACACACAAAAACACATACACAATGTCTTTTATTCCCTACCTCTCTCCCCCCCTCCATCATCTCCCTATCTCCCTGGTGTCTACAGTAATGGGAAGAAAATGTGCCTTTTCTTCCTCTGTCTATCCCATGAGTCTCATCCCCCACACTGACGGTAGGCCTGAACCTATGTCATTATAAACAGAAAACACTTTTTACTTCAGGATGGGGCCATATGTATACTATAGTTCGCCAGGTCTCCTGTCATTTGAAATCGGCAAACACCCATATTAATGGTGTCAAACCTGGCCCAGCCCCATCCAGTGGGTGCAGTCAACACTGAGCCTATGGCAAGGATCGCATGAGATCCACAGTTCAACTTGTCTCACATTTAGTGGCATATCCAGGAGCCCAAGAGAGCCCTGGAAATGCTGGATGGGTTGTCTGCAAAACAGCAGAGACACGTGCTGACCAGGAGCAGAGGACCTGGAAAATAGAGTTCAGTGCAACATTGTTCCTGTGGATCAGGGTTACCATGCACCTCCACCCTCCCTCTTCTCACATATGTGTCTCTTGTGGGGTTTTTGTCCCTGTAGCACCTGTACAGGTAGTCTCTGTGGGGTTACTGACTTGCCCTTTTAGTTCAGAAAACTCAGGAGCAGAAAAGTTCACTTTCAAAAGCCCCCATTTAGGAGACACACCCAGTTCCTAGTCTGATTTTTATAGCTGAGACCTCAGTTAGAAAGCTGAATGTTGGAAGGGGATCTCATGTCACCCTGGGGTGAGAATGAGCTATTTGCACCCTGGTAGGATTCAGCTGATTGGAAAAAGGTCCCAGACAGATCTGGCATCACGGTCCGTGTCATACTCCAAACCCTGGCTGAGCTATGGTTCTTGCTTCTGACAGTAGGGGAGGCCTTCTAAGTGTGGGGGTTCAAGGCTTTCACTGTCTTTGCTGCCTGGGACACTTCAGTCGCCATCAGGGTTGGATCCTAGGGCTAAAGCTGAGGACAGAACACACTATATAAACTCTTTGAAGACTCTGAGGTCCCTGAGGTTCACATACCTGCAAGAAGGGGAGACCCTCAAGGACTGGAAGGAGGTGGTAGCCTTGTCAGCTGCTCAGGTGATTCTGCTCTGTGGGTCTCCTCATTGAGGGACAGTAGTGGGAAGTTGAGTGTGGATCGTCTCCTAAAGGGATGCCAGGCTTCCATAATTTCCTTCATACCAGGAAAGAAGGGGAACTTATCCATCTTTGTCCCCAGACTGCTGGTCATGATCCCTTCCTGGTTTCCTGCACAGTGGACCTCAGGGCCTATGACACATGGATATGGTCATGTCTTGAAGTCACTTTTTAGTCATACATAAATTTACAGAAACTAGAACAGTGTGGGAAACTTTATTCTCTGACTGTTTGTGTCTCTCTAGTTGAACTCTAAGAGATCATCAGAAAAATACCAAAAATTCCATGACCAAGATAGATAATTTGGCAAAAAAATAAAAGAAAAATAATCCAGTTAAGGGAAGATAATACTCAAGATGATTGTTTGGCAAGAAGGAAATTGAGTCCTCTAGGAACCTGGTGAAATGTCTGTAATCACTGGTGACAACTCATCTGCAGAGAAAGTCTCTTGGTCTTTAGTTACATGCAGTGAAAATATGAGAGATTGGACCCCAAAGAACCGAGCAAGAATAGTGTCTAGAGAATTGGCATAGGACAGGAGATTACTGATCTAAACAGTCTCCCATCCCAGTTGCTTCTGACACTTGTTTCTTAGTAGACTCCAGTGCTGGTTGGATCGTGAGCAGCCCCTGATACTGATTTCAGTGCCATGTCCCTGCAGGTTGGTTTCTATATTAGATAACTGAAATCCCCTCTCTGTGTGTCTTGCTTAGCAATGCACAGCTGTGTCCTCAGGTTTTAGATTATTCATTTTCAAATAGAACATGTTCTGGGAATCATCTCTTGAGATAGCAAATCTGCCTTTCCTTTTTTTTACTTTTACCTTTTTTATTTTAAAGATATGGGGTACAATTCAGGGTTAGGGATACAAATATTCGTTATGCAGGTACCCTTGTTGATGAGTTTCAACCCCTCTCCCAGCAGATTCCCACTAATGCCAATTTTGCCTCCCTCCCACCCACGCATGGCAGTTTCCCACTGTTGCCAATCCTGTTCTTATAGTATTATGATAGTTGATCAAGCTCTACATATGAATGGGAACATGTGGTACCCAGTTATTTATTTCTGTGATAGATGACTCAGTATTATAGACTCTAAGTGCATCCAGGTTGCTGTGAAATTCATGATTTTGCTTTTCTTTATGGATGTGCAATATTCCATCACATATATGTACCACATTTTTTTAATCCAGTCCTCTTTTGATTAGCAGCACAGTTGGCTCCATGTTCTTGCTATTGAGAAACAATTCTGCAATAAACATCAGATCAACCCACTCCACCCCATTCTCTGGAGCCTGGTGGATGAAGTTCAGCAAGTAGCTACTGAAAGTGAATCCAGAGTTTGTACAGCAGAGTCTCAGGTTTGCCCAAGGTTGGACCAAGCCTCCTACAGTCTCCACTAGCTGCACCTCACTCTGGACACCAGAAAACATAGAGATGTCTTTGTCAGAAACTGCCACTCATGTCCACTGTTTCTGTCAATCACAACCATTCACACTCTCAATATCTGTCATCTCCATTGAATACCTTGTAAAACAGATACAAGGAAGCACAAACTGACCCAAAACTACATGCTGTGTCATTTACATTCAGTTCTGATCATCAAATGGGAATACCTGGGAATCCCAGGCGGGACTTCTCTTCCAGAGCTGTAGGGTAAGGCCTAAGCTAGTTTTCATCAGCAAAGGGAGGCCCATATTTGCATGTATCCAACTATATAGCAAGCTCTGGGGTGAGATACGTGGGATGCCTCAGACAAGGAAGAGCCCAGGGCATGTGCGAATGAGTGGGATGAACTTGATGAAAAGGATGATGTTTGAAAAAAATATGATTTTCTATTATGTGATTGTGCTATGATGCAACTAAATACTGAATATCTTATTTCATCTTTTTAAAGTACACATGATCTGTGTAAAGTAGTTACCAATGCTGCCTCCATTTTACATATGTAAAAGTAAACACAGGAAGCAGGGAGTGGTTGTGTGCTGTCCAAGAGCACACATCTGACAAGAATGAAACCCAGTGTCTGGACTTCACACTAGGATTTTACTACTTTTTTAATACAACTCCAGAGCTGCCATAACTATGTCCACTGGGTGTTGCAGAACCCTTATTTCCTTAATACGAATGCAAGATTTTGCTTCATCACTGTATTTTCTTAAAAATATAAATAGAAGCAGTAATCACACCGACTGGCCTCAAAAACTGCGCTTGCCTGAATTTAAGTGTTAAATCAACTTGTTTTAAATTTAACTTAATAAATAAAATAATTTTAATTATAAAGGCAAAAAATAAGTATTTGGCATTTATTTGCTAAAATCTGTCTCTCCCTCCTTTCCTGCCAATGTGTCTATTTGTTTATTAGTAAAAGATTTAGCCGGCATAACTGGGATAATAATTTGCCCATATTTAATGTGTGTTATTGATACCTATTGAAACAGCTGTCAGCTTTATCAAGATATTCAACAAATCAGTTATTCACAAAGGTTTAATCTTTTTTTCTTTTGGTTATTTCTCCTTTCTGCCCATTCAATCACACTAACAATTGTCACTGGAATGCACCTGGGAGGGCTGAAATAGAGTGATTGCCTCTAGAAAAGCAAAAAATGTAGACTCCAAGCCAAGTGGGAAAAAAATACAGGGTTTCTTAGAAGAAATCAAAATTGTATGAGGGAACACCTTCAATTCTGTTAGATATTATAACAAAAAAAAAAGTTAAGTGCATCCAGATTTAGATTCATACAAATGTCCACGCTAAAGCTGTAGCAAAGGTAGAGTGAGACACTCCATGGGACAAAACATAAATATAAGTCAATATCAAGTGAATTTTTCAACATGATTGTCAACAGACAATATGGATGTATGAAAAAGAAACACAAGTGCTTAGTAATCACTGAAGAGTCTGATTATTTTCATTACCCAATGATTGCCCTACCATCTGTCCCTTGAGGAAGTCTGAGGGGAAGATTAACAATACACTTTCTTAGCAGTCTCATGGGGTTCTTCTTCAGGAGACTTTTCATTCAGAGTTTTTGGGTCCAGAACTAATTTGTGGGAATTGATTAAAGGCTGTTGTCTTTCTGTAATGGTCGTTCAAGGAACTCCTTCTTTGACCTAGAACTCTTTGACTTATACAGACCTAATTCTTTCTAAGGATACTATAACCATATAGCAATTTTATATATCGGTGTTAATTACACTATATTGATTACTGCTTTGACTATGCTGTCTTCTATGGGAATTACATCCACCTTGACTTTGGAGATTATTGTCTGTTACTGTGTTTTCCTGTATACAAAAAACCCCAATAGCAATAAGCACATGCAAGACCTGTTTTAGGACACTTTTTTCCAACAGAACGAAACAGGACTACTTAGATAAATGGCTAATTCTGGTATTGAGAAAGGGGTTATAAAAGATGAGCTGGAGTTGTATGCAGAGTGCAATAGGATTTAAAAAAAAAAGGAAGAATTTTGGATTTCACCCAAAGTATAAATTAAGTACCCAATAGTTCATAGGGATATTAGTAAATGATTGAAGAATACAAAACAACTGGGAGGAAGTGATAACTATCCCTTAAGAAATAACATTGTGGATGACGCCTTAAGGTCATGAAGCCTAAGCCCATTCCATTAGTGGAGGCTTCATTCAGGGACATGAGGGCCTTCTGCTGGCAACATTGGGTTTGGTGATAAGGTTTTAGGTGTAATACTAAAAGCATGATTCATGAAAGGAAAATAATATTTTCTTGCATCAAAATTAGAAAAACATTGGCTCTGAGAAATGTTTTGTACAGAGGAGGCTGTCTTTGTATACCCTGGACCTCTTCATCTCAGCCCTGAATTGCACAACCTGGATCAAGGTTTGGTCAACTGTGCAGAAAAGACAAAAGTGAATGAAACCCGATTTCATTGGCCTTGCTTTGCTCCAATTATATTGCTGAGGAGCCCTTACCTGTAGTTGCTGTCAGCAGGAAGAGGATTCTCTAGCTCCATTCCATGGTGAAGGGCTGTGCTCTCAGGGTCTTCTGTATGGGATGAGGAAGGTATTGCTGATGTTATTACAGCAAGGATATATATATGTATTTTACTTAGAATACCCAAAGGAATCTGCATTCTCATGACAAAAAAAATCTTTTTTTATTTTGAAATATGGCCCAGTCTGAGAAGGTTAACATACATGATTCATGGAAGATTTACCATGGGACACTCAGGTCCCGAATCCTAATCCATACTTGAGCACATGTGTCCTCAAAGTTAATTCAGACATATCTGGATCTCCCAGAAACAGGTTCCCAAGAGAAAAACCGCTCCCTATAAGCCCTTTTATGAATAAGATGGAGACCACATGAGACTCTCCTGAGATTGTCAGTCCTAGTGATGCTGATCAGGTATTGACTTTAAGGCAGTCAATTTGTAGCAAGGACCTCACAGTCATCACACTGCGATTTCTTCTTTAATTTAGATTTTATAGTTATTATTTTCTATTATAAAGATGTGGGATACAATTCAGGGTTAGGTATACGAACATTGATCATGCAGGTGCCCTTGTTGATGAGGTATGCTCCTCTCTCCCCTAGCAGTTTCCCTCAACTACCAATCCCACTTCAACTCCCCTGATAATGCCCCATTGCTGTCAAACACTTTCTTATAGTGGTATAATTATTCAAGTTCCACTTATGAGTGAGAACATATCTTACTATGTTCTTTGTTTCTGTGATAGATCACTGACTATGATCGACTACAAATCCATCCAAGTTGCTGTGAAGTCCACATATTTATCCTTTATGGCTACATAATATCCCATTGAGTATATAGTACCACATTTTCTTTATGCAGTCCAGCATCGATGGGCAACATGGATTGTGTCATGTTTTTGCTATTGTGAATAGAGCAGCAACAAACATATGTGTGCAGGTATCTTTTCTGTAAAATGATTGCAGTTCCTCCAGGTATATTCCCAATAGGGGAATTGCTGGGTCATATGGAAGGTCAATTTCTAGTTCTATTGGAAATCGCCACACTGTCTTCCAAAGAAGTTGCACTAGTTTGCATTCCGACCAGCAGTGTAGAAGCAATCCTTTTTCTCCTTATCCTCATCAACATCTGTTGTTGTTTGTTTTATTAATGATGACCATAATTACTGGGATTAGGTTGTATCTCAAAGTGGTTTTGATTTGCATTTTTTTTTTGGATGATGAGTGAGGCTGAGCACTTACTCAGATAACTGTTGGCTGCCCATATATCTTCTTCTGAGAAGTGTCTATTCATGTCTTTTGTCCACTTTTTAAAGGGGCTATTTGTTTTTTGTTTTTGTTTTTCTTTTCAGCGCATTTGAGTTCCTTGTAGATCATAGATATTAGGCCTTTGTCAGATTCACAGTTAGCAAATATATTTTCCCATTCTGTGGGCTGTCTCTCTGCTCTGTTGATGGTTTCTTTTGCTTTGCAGAAGCTTGTTAGTTTGATGAGGGCCCTGCTGTCTATCGTATTTCTTAAGGTATTGACCTTTAGGGTTCTAAATAGAAATTGGTTGCCAGTTCCAATTTCTATAAGGATGTCTCCTACATTTTCTAAGATTCATATATTTTAAGGTTTTACATTTTGGTCTTTGATTCATTTAGAGTAAATTTTTGTATATCGTGATAGGTAGGGAACCTGTTTCAATCTTCTGCATGTGATCAGCCAGTTTTCCCAGCACAGTTACTGAACAGTTCCTCCTTTCCACAGTGGTTGTTGTTCGAGGCTTTGTCAACGATGAATTGGTTGAGGAATTGAGGATTTGCTTCTGGAATCTCTACCCTGTTTCATTGCTCTATGTGCCTGTTTTTGTACCAATACCAGGATAGTTTGATTACTGTAAACTTATAGTAAAGTACGAAGTCTGAACTTCTGACACCTTCTGCTTTGTTTTTACAGTAAGGATTGCTTTGGCTATTTGTGGTCGTTTGTGTTTCCATATGAATTTCTGCATTGTCACTTATAGGTCTGAGAAGAATGATGTTGGTAAATTAAAGGGTGTTGCACTGAATCTGTAGATTGCCTTTGGTAGGATGGACATATCAACAATGTTGATTTTTCCTATCCATGAGCATGGACTAATTTTCCATTTGTTTGTTTCTTCTTGGATTTCCTTGAGCAGTGTTTTATAGTTCTCATTGTAAAGGTCTTTCACTTCCCTGGTTAGGAAGATGCTGAAGTATTTCATTTTTTTCTGTGGCTATTGTGAATGGTATTGTGTTTTTATTGGTTCTCTGCCTGCTTGTTGTTGGTGTATAGGAATTTAACTCTCTTTTGCACATTTATTTTCTACCCTGCCACTTTGCCAAAGTCCCTTATCAGTGCAAGCAAGTTTTTGACAGATTCTCTTGAATTTTCAGGGTGTAGCATCATGTCATCAGCAAAGAGGGATAACTTGACTTCCCCTCTTCCTATTTGTTTAACCTTGATTTCCTTCTCTTGTCAAATTGCCCAAGCTAGGATTTCCAACACAATACTGGACAAGAGGGGTGAATGTGGTCAACCTGTCTTGTTCCAGTTTCCAGGGAAATGTTTCTGGCTTCTGTCCATTTGACAATATGTTAGCTGTGATTTTATTGTAGATGGTGCTTACTATTTTGAGGTATGTTCCTCCTATCCTTAGGTGTTTGAGGATTTCATCAAGCAGGGGTGTTGGATCTTATCAAAAGCTTTTGCTGCATCTAATGGGATAATCTTGTGGTTCTTGTTTTTACAGCTGTTGATGTATTTAATGACATTTATGACATTGCAAATGTTGAAACAGCCCTGAATCCTGAGGATGAAGCCTATTCATGATGGATGATTTTTGAGATTTTATTTTTGATCCGATTCGCTAGAATCTTGTTGAGGATTTTTGCATCTACGTTCATAAGGAATATTGGCTTTTAATTCTCTTTTTTGTTGGATCTTTACCCGGGTTGGGTATCAGTGTGATGTTAGTTTCATAAAATTATTAGAGAGAATTCCACCTTTATCATTTGCCTGGAATACTTTCAGTAGGATTGGTATCAGTTCCTCTTTCTATGTTTTGTAGAATTCTGCTGGAAAGCCGTCCAATCCCTGACTTTTTTGGTAGGTAGTTTTTTGTATGACTGAGTCAATTTCGTAGGTTGTTATTGGTCTATTTAGTGTCTCAATGTCTTCTTTTTTCAACCTGGGGAGGTTTTGTGATGTCAGAAAGTCCTCCATTTCTTTAAGGTTGTCTAGTTTGTTTCCGTATAGGTGTATATAATAATCTCTGATAATCTTTTGCATTTCTACGGGGTCAGTTGTGTTTTGAACTTTGTTTTTCTGATTATGCTTATTTGGGCTTTTTTCTCTTTTTCTTGGTCTTTATTTCTAGGGGCCCATCAACCTTGTTAATACTTTCAAAGAACAGCTTTTTGTTTTGTTGATGTTTTATATGAAATTTTTGTCTTGTATGGTCCGTATTTGGGTTCTTATTTTTGTGTTTTGAATTATTCTGCTAAAGTTGAGGTTTTGGTGGTCTTTTTCCAGGCACCTAAGGTGATTTGTTAGGCTCTCAACTTCTGATCTTTCCGTTTTCTTGAAGTGTGCTTGTAGAGATATAAATTACCCTCTGATAACGGTTTTCAGGGCATCCCAGAGGTTTCGGTTAGATGTTTCTTCATTTTCATTTGTTTCCATGAATCTTTCACTTTCCCTTTGATTTCGGTTTTGACCCAGCAGTTGTTCATCATCATGCTATTTAGTGACCATGACTTTGTGGACTTTGGAGAAATGGTGTTGATGTTTATTTTTATTCCCCTGTGATCTGAGAATGTGAATAGCAAGATTTCAACCAGATGGAATTTGTTTATGCTTTATTTGTGGCCAAGGATGCAATCAATATTGGAGTATGTTCCATGTGGTGATGAACAGAATGGATATTCTCTGGTCGTTGGGTGGAATAATCTGTAGGTAACTATCATGTACAATTGATCAAGTGTCAAGTTTAGGTTTTGGATCTCCTTGTTGATTTTTTTTACTCAATGATCTATCTAGAGCTGTCAGTGGGGTGTTTAAGTCCCCAGCTATAATAGTGTTAGAGTCAATCTTTTTTTAGTTTACTTATTATTTGTTATATAAATGCTGATGCGCCTGTGTTGAGTGCACATATATTTAGGGTGAATATTTCTTGTTGATGGATTTAAATGTTTATCACTATGTAGTATCCGTTTGAGTCTTTTAAAAGTTTTTGATAGCTTAAATGTTGTTTTCTCTGATATTAAGATTGCAACTCCTGCCTTCTTTTGTGATCCATTTGCCTAGAAACTAGTGTTTCAACCTTTATCTTTGAGTCTGTGTGCATCCCTTGAATTGATATTAGTTTCCTGGATGCAGCAAATAATTGGATCATGGTTTCTTATCCAATCCACCCTTCTGT
Organism: Carlito syrichta; assembly: GCF_000164805.1. NCBI lineage: Eukaryota > Metazoa > Chordata > Mammalia > Primates > Tarsiidae > Carlito > Carlito syrichta. Next base: position 14,295 of record NW_007252840.1, read on the forward strand.
GTCTTTTCAGTGGTGCATTTAGTACATTCACATTCTGACTGATTACTGAAATATGACTTTGTATGCCTGTCATGAGGTTTTTATAAAATTTTTTCTTTGTTTGCTTGTTTTTGTTTGTTTGTTTGTTTTGGCTTTGGAGTTAATGTGTGTGTATTTTCAAGTTTCTTGTTGAACTGTACTCTCTGCTGATTCTGACCCTTTGGTTCTCTTGGGAGTGTATGTGGTCAATCTTTTTCTTCTTTCTTCTGTGTTCAATACCATTTTAAGTGTCTCCTGTAGACCTGGTCTGGAAGCTGCATTGTCTCTTAGGGATTGGATATCTGGGAGGGACTTTAATTCTCCATCACTGATGAAGCTGAGCTTCACTGAATACGAAATTCTTAGTTTAAATTGTTTACCTTTGAGGTCTTTGAATACAGGCCTCCAGTCCCTTCTTGCTTGTAGTGTTTCTGCTGATAAGTCTGCTGGTCTTCTGATTGGTTTTCCCTAGTAGGTAGTCTGACCTTTCTCTCTTGCTGCCTTTAAGGTTTTTTCTTTTGTGTCTACTTTGTGTAGGTGAATGACTGTGTGTTTAGGGGTTAGTCTTCTCATTTTATGTTTTTTGGTGTTTCTCTGTTTCTCTTGTGCTTGGCTGGTCACATCTCTGGTTAAATGGGGAAAGTTTTCTTGGATTACTTCTTGGAATACTTACTCCAAGTTGTTCTCCATTTCCCTTTCTTCTTCTGGGATAACAATCAGGTATGGGTTCAGACTCTTGATATAATCCACATCTCTTTTAGACTTTCTTATTTCTTTCTGAGTCTTCTCTCTCTGTCTTTTTTACAGATCAGGTTAGTTACATGTTCTGGTCTTCAAGTTCTGAGACTCTTTCTTCAACTAGATTAATTCTGCTTTCAATGTTTGTTTTCTTGTTATTTATTTCCTGGATGAAATTTTTCACTACCCAAATCTCTGTTACAAGTTCTTTCAGTGTTGCATCTTGTCTTTCTTGAGTCCTATTCACTTTTTCCAACCATTCCTTAATCCCTGTCTTATTCTTGTGATAGTCTTTGATGACTTCCATTGTTTGGACACCAAGGTCTGATGTTTCAGGAGTTTTGTCTTTGGTACACTTGAAGTAGCCTGAGGTCTTCTTTTGACTTTTTCTTATTTGTGACAGATTATTTATTTTCTCTTTAGTTCTGTATTCAGTGGCTTGGGAGAGGCTTTCCCTTCTGACATTTGATCAGACCTCTATTCTTCCATAATCTGGACCATGAATTTCTTCCTTATGAAATAGGATCATAGCCCGCGGGTTCGAGACCTGCCTGGGAAACTTGACAAGACCTCATCTCTAAAATAAATCAAAAATTAGCCAGCTGTGGTAGCATGCACCTGTAGTTCCAGCTACTTGGAAGGCTGAGGTGGAAGGATTGCTGGAGCCCAGCTGGTTGAGCCTGCAGTGGCTGAGAGCAGCCACTGCACTCCAGTCTGGGTGACAGAGTGAGACTCTAACTCAAAAAAAAAAAAAATAGAAAAAAGAAATAGGATCATGGGTGGGAAGCTTTGCTGTTTCTTGTAGTTTTTGAAATTCGAATAAAGTGGGGTATGGGCAGCTAGGAATCAGATGCCACTTGCAAATTAAAATGTTCACTTATTGTGGTATGTGTTCCCTGAGTCCCACTCCCCTCTACCACTCTACATTATCAAGCAAAGTAGAAACAATACAAAAGCAATTGAACACATACACACATACTCCAAAACAAACACTGATCTCTTTGGAGTTCTTCCTCCTCCTTTGCTGGCCACACCCTTTGTCCCACACTTGGATCAGCACAGGGGGTGGAGCAACTGGAACTCAGCACTCGTCAGGTCCTTCTGAAGTTTGTCCTCTCAGAATATTCCCTTTGGGCCATGATCATGCCCTGAGTAGTTGATCTGCCAGTCACAGACACCAGATCTGTTGGTCTGTGAAAAGCAACTCAGAGCAATTTCTTGTCTTGCCTTCAATATGGTGCTGGGAATTTTCTCTTGTCCTCTTCCATGGAAATTTGTCTCTGGACTTGTCTGCAGCCCCTTTCAGTTCACTTAAAAGTGCTGAAGTGATAAGGCAAACCCAGAGCAGTCTCTCTCCCGCTTGAATGGTGAGGGAGTGCCTGGGGCAATACTGTCTCCCTGCCACTTTTCCAAAGGAAGACTTCTGTTCATTTTGAAAAAATAATGGTGCTCCACTTCTGCAGCTCAGGAAGAGCCAGGGACAAAGAAAAGAAGCTGAAGCATCTGCTGTAGCACAAGGGGCCTAGTCACCCACTCCCAAGCCTCACTTAGATAGTCTTTCCCAGTGTTTGCTTGCCAGGGAGTATTTGTTAATTTTTAAAAAAGAGAGAAAGAAAAGAAAGAGAAAAATGGTATTTGGTTTGTGCATCCCGGTAATCACTAGTGTCCAAGCCCAGAGGCTGTGGCACCAGTCACTGCCCCATCAGAGCCCTGGCCACTAGATTCCTAGCCCTCTCTCAGTCAGCCACTCACATGCCCACCCACTCACCAACACATACACAAAATTTTCAATACTCTTACTCACAGTGGGACTCGCATAGTGTGACTGGCTCAGTTGCCATCTTCCCCTTCCTTTAAATTTGATTTTATCCCACATGCAGAAGATTCAAACAAAACCCCTATCTATCCCCATACACAAAAATTAACTCTAAATGGATCAGAGACCTAAATGTAAATCCTAAAACCATAAGAACTTTAGAAAATGCAGGACACACTCTTATGGAAGTTGGAACTGGCATTCAATTACTGAGAAAAAACCAGAACGCACAGAAGATAAGAGATAACATAGACAAACTGGACCTCATTAAACTGACAAGCTTCTGCAAAGCCAAAGAAACCGTCAAGAGAGCAGGGAGACAGCCCACAGACTGAGAAAAAGTATTTGCCAACTCCATTCCTGACAAAGGCCTAATATCTAGGATCTACAAGGAACTCAAACTTGCTGAAAAGAAAAAAAAAAAAAAAAAAACCCCATTGCAAAGTGGGCAAAAGACACGAACAGACACTTCTCAAGAGAAGATCAACAGATGCATGAAGAAATGTTCAGCTTCACTTGTCATCAAGTAAATGCAAATGAAAACTACACTGAGATACCACCTAACTCCAGTCAGGATGGTCATCATCAGTAACTCAAAAAATAAAAGATGCTGGAGAGGATGTGGTGAAAAGGGAACACTCAACAATTTTTGTGCAAGTGTACGCTAGTACAGCATCTGTGGACATCAGTGTGGCAATTCCTAAAAGTTGTAAAAATCGACCTTCTGTATGACCCCACAATTTCCCTACTGGGAATATATCCAGAAGAACTCAAATCACTCTATAAAAGAGATACCTGCACTTGTATGTTTATCACAGAATTGTTCACAATAGCAGTATCATGAAACTAACCATGCTGTCCATCAAAAGAGGACTGGATTTAAAACATGTGGTACATATACACAATGGAATATTACACAGCCATAAAAAAGAACTAAATCATGAATTTTGCAGCAACCTGGATGGAAGTATAGTTTATAATACTGAATGATCTCTCACAGAAACAAAGATCTGAGTATCACATGTTCTCATTCATAAGTTGACCTTGAAAATCTATTGTAATACTATAAGAAAAGGATTGACAGTATCAGGATACTATGGGGGAGCAGAGAGGGGAAAGGAGGTGGGATTAATGGTAATTGATATCTGTCGGTGGATGGGGGGCACACCTCATCAACAAGGGTACCTGCACAATGCATATTTGTATACATAACTCTTAATTGTACCCCACAATTTCAAAAAAAAAATGTAGTAAAAAAGTTAGATTTTATCAAGCCTTTACTATAGTTCTGGAACAACACTTTTATTCCTTCCTTCTCAGATACTTCTAGATTACCATGTTGAAAGGGGATTACCTAAATTTCCAGGAAACCTAACAAGAAAAAAAAAATGATAAAATTCTCTAAAAGTAAGAAATCAAGAGAACCCCATGGTATTGATCACAAATTGGGTATCCAGGGCTTGTGTGAAAACCTCCAGATATCAAATGAAGAATGTCCAAATAAGTGTTCACTGGAGAATCGGTCTGAGACCATCTGGACCATGGCCTTCTGATTCCTCACAAACAACTTCATTCCCACTGTAACTACTCATCCTGTTCCCCAGCTGGATATGACACATTCATTCCTCTCTCATGTATCCCATGCTTGCCAATTCTCTGAGTTATTGTTGCCAAATGTGCTGTCCTTTCTTCTTTATCATACTCCTGAGGTCTTCATCAATTTATTAATCTGTCAGTCTTGTCATGCACTTGGTTCTTAGTTCACTTCCTATCAAAATGAAAATTTCTACATTTCCTTGAGCATGCATAACTGTATAATGTGATAATCTTCAAGGGCTACATTCAGCATGTTTAATTTATACACAAGAAAAACAATTTTAAGGAATAAAAATTTGGCTGTAAACAGTAAAAGAGAGCAAGTCACTTTGATAATAAACATGTGGCAACATTGATTAAATTTATGCTGGTTATGCTGCACCAGGTGTAAGCAAAAGCCAAGGTTAGCTGTTGAGTGAATTTGTGTCATATGAATTGAATATTAAGTTGGAATTAGATACAGAAAAGTTTTAATAAATGACATTTCAGTCAGGGAAAACATGACACATGATCAAGGAAGAGAAGCAAGTAGGAAGGCAGATGTCTGTGGTGAAATCAGGGAGAACAAAGGGTCAGTATACAGAGTCTCAGATAGCTTTATTTTTATTTTTATTTTTATTTTTTTTTTGAGTTGGAATCTCACTTTGTCACCCAGATTGGAGTGCAGTGGCGACTCCTGGCCACCACAGCCTCGACCTGCTGGGCTCCAGCGATCCTTCCACCTCAGTCTTCCTAGTAGCCGGAATTACAGGCATGCGCTACCATGCCCGGTTAATTTTTTTTTATTTTATTGTAGAGATGAGGTCTCGCTGCCCAGGTCGGTCTCGAACCCGCGGGCTCAGGCAATCCACTCACCTCAGCTTCCCAAGGGCGCGGGATTACAGGCTGTGCCACTGAGCCCGGTTTCAGATAGCTTTAAAAAGGTTAATGTAAATAGCATTTTTAAAAGGATTTTGGGTAGTGTCATTACTCCATCTTTGATTTTCTTCTCAATATCATTTTGACTATTGAGCATTTCCCCACATTAGAATAAGTTTGTTAGCAACCATAAAATAACGAGAAGAGATTTTATTTGGGTTCTGTTTAATCAACTTAGCAAGAAAAAATCTTGAATCTTATCTATTAACATGGAATATTTCTCCATTTATAGGGCTTATTTGATTTAGTTCATCAGAGTTTTAGTTTTTGTCTTATAAAATTTATACGTATTTTATTGCAATTATACCTATGTGTTTTTTAAAAGGTTAATATAAATAGCATTTTTAAAAAATCTCACAATCTATTTGTTCATTTTTATATGATTGATATTACATATTAACTGTGTATCATGTAAGAAAAATAAAATTATCCATAGCATTCATTCACTTAAGAAATTTTTAATCATTTTATATTATGCATGTAGATAGTCATCCTCTGTGAACAAAGGCTTTTTTAGTTCTTCTTTTCCAATCTGAATACGTGTTGTTTTCTATTCTTCTTTTTATTAAATCAACTAGAACGTCCAGTATGATGTTAAAAATTAGTGGTGATAGGGTACATTCATGCCTTGTACTTGATCTTACTGAGAGGGCTTCAAGTTTCTCACCATTACTTATACCATCAGCTGTAGTTTTTTATGTAGATGTTATTTATCATCTTGAAAAAATTTCACTCTGTTCCAAGTTTAGTCAGAGTTGTGAGAAACAAATCATAAAAGATGTCTAAATTTGTCAAATGCATTAATTATATGATCATATATTTAAATTTTTTAGTATGTTGATGTGATGAATTGCATTAATTGACTTCTAAATGTTGAGACAGCCTCACATACTAAATATAAATTCTTCTTACGCATGTTGCATAATCATTTTTATATATGTTGTATTTTATTGGCTAAGATTTTCTTGAGAATTTTTGCCTCTATGTGTGTATGATATATTACTCTGAAATTTTTTCTTGTGATGTCTGACTTTTGTATTAAGGTGATGTTTGTCTTATAAGATGACTTAGAGACTGTGTTCCCTCTCTTTTTATCTTCTGAAATAGATTGCAGACAATTAACATAAATTCTTCTTAAAATTTTTGGTAGAATTCACCAGTAATTTCACCTTACCATGTTGCTTTATTTTGTATAAGTTTATTAATTATTGAAACAATTTATTTAACTGGTGTAAGTCTATTCAGCTTCTCTATTATTTTTACTCAACCTTTGTAAGTTTGGGCACCCTTTTTTCAAGAAATCAGCTCATATTGTTTAGCTTAATTTTCAGACATACCAAACATTCACAGAAGAACTAATACAAATCTTTCTGAACTCTTCCAAAAAATATAGTCCTCAATCTGTTTGTTCCTGGTTTATAGAAATGCTACTGTATTCTGCAAGTTGAGTTGATTTTTTACCCTGTAAGTGTACCAAAGTAGTGTATCGGAGTGAGGAGAGTTTTGACACATTCCCCTGGGTTTTCAAGGAATGGGAAGATATTGCCCACAGAACAGGGACAAAATAACTTTTTCTTTTCCTATTTTGCTACCTCTGATTTCCTTCTTCTGCTTGATTGTTCTAACAAGGAATCCCAGCACTCTGTTGAACAGGAGGGTTGAGAGAGGGCAACTTTGTCTTGTTCCCATTTTAGGGGAAATGCTTTCAATTTCTGGGCATTGAGCAATATGTGAGCTGTGGTTTATTATAGATGACTGTAAATGTTTTGAAGTATGCTTATACACATAGATATTAAAGGGATTTTATCAAGAAGGGATGTTGGATTTTATCAAAAGTTTTCTCTGCATCTAAGTATGCAATTATGTGGTTCTTTCTTTCACCTCTGTTAATTTATTGAGTTACATTTATGGACTTGTGAATGTTGAAATAGACTTGCATCATGGAAATGCGGAAAATTTATTCATCGTGGATGACTCATAAGATGTGTTATTTAATCCTATTTGTTAGAATCTTATTGAGAATTTTTGCATCTATGTTCATCAAGGAGAGTGGCCTGTAATTCTTTTTCCTTATTTAGTCAATACCAGGTTTGAGAATCAGTGTGATGCTAGGTTCATAAAATGATTTGGTGAAAGTTCCGTTTTTCACAATTGCTCAGAAGGTTTTCAAGTTTCTTTCCCCTTTTATTTACTTTATCATAAAGATGTGGGGTTGAGACGGGCTCGGTGGCTCAGCCTGTCATCCTGTGCCTTTGGGAAGCTGAGGTGAGTGGATTGCCTGAGCCCACGGGTTCGAGACCCACCTGGGCAGCGAGACCTCATCTCTACAATAAATCAAAAGATCAGTCGGGCGTGGTAGCACATGCCTGTAATTCCGGCTACTTGGAAGGCTGAGGAGAAAGGATCGCCGGAGGCCAGCAGGTTGAGGCTGTGGTGGCCGGGAGCGGCCACTGCACTCCAGTCTGGGTGACAGAGTGAGACTCCAACTCAGAAAAATGAAAATAAAAAGAATTCACTAACTATTACAACGTTATAGTAATGTGTTTCTCTTCTATTAATCACTCTGTACTATATTTTTGAAAATTTGCATTATAATATATAGTAGATTGGGGGTGATTCTTTGAAACACACATATTCGATAGTATTTTTGTTGTCTTTCATTTTATTTTTTCTTACGTGTTGACTTCAATTTTTATTTTGTCAAGTTTTGGGTATGTAAAGGTGCACCTAAAAGTTCTGAATATTATTCAGTTTGGATTTCCAGGAGATGTTGGAAATTCATTTTATCTACTTTGAATAACACTTTTTATTTATTTTACTCGTCTTACATTTTTCTATAATCAGTGAGAAAATACAAACTACATCTTATGTTCAAAACTTTGCTTAAAAATAGTCTCAGATAAATATTCAAATATGTCACTTTCAAATTACAGATATTTTGCAAGGGAAACAATTTAGGACAACACTCAGTGTTTTTATTTAAAACAAAACAAAACAACAACAACCTTACACTTCCAAGGTCTCATGCACACGTTAGGGACACGACCAAGGCTGATAGTCCAAGTGGGTGTTTGAGATGAGAGATCACACAGGACTTTTATGACCACAGGTGTGTGAACAAGAACAACTCTGAATAGCCCTGGCTCCCTACTCTATAAGCAAATGTCAAATTACTACTGACAACTAAAATTAGCACCTTATTATAATGAAGTAAGGAGGAATGTGGTCACTAGCCAGTTCTTGAAGTGAGGAGGGATGATGCTGTTCTCTCGACCACCTACTCATATGATCTCAGGCACAATTCACTGCTACAGGGATCTGTAGGGCATTACTCAAGGAATGATATTAGGGAACACATTTTCTGCAGCTGGCAGCTGCCCTCTACCTGATGTGCATCTTTCTTTTCTGCAAACTGTTACATGCGCACTTTCATTGTTAAGAATCATACATGTCCTCTTTCTTAAGATGGCACAAAGTGCGTGAATTCAAAATTCATGAGAAGAGATACAGACCACAACAAAATGACATTTGAAAATTATCTCAGTGTGTGCACAAAGACTTGGCTACTGGTCCAACATATACATGAGTTAAAGAGTTTCTACAACATATATGCTTGTATAACAACAGAGGTATCCAGTAGGGGGTTGAATATTTATATTTATCAATATATTGCCTCAAGGAGATGGTTCAGATAATGAGGATATTACCTTGGGCACTCAGAGATGTACGGGAATTAGGAGGACTACAACCAGCTGGACACTGAACAATGTCAGGAATGATGACCACCTAGCAACAAAGGTCCAAGCTCCTTTAAGTCCCATGGGATGAATGCTTTTTGCTCCATGTTTATCCTTTACTGGAGTTGGTAGTCAACCCATTTCAGATAAAGAAATGTTCACTCAAGTTAAGTGAATTATGTAAAGATGATATAGTCATATAAAATTTAGAGAAAGCTACTTATAATTGATTAAATACTTTATGTGAACTAGTGGAAAAGAAAATAATTCAATGTGGGTATCTAGCTGATGGTGTTTGGATTTTGAAGAAGTATTTAATCCATTCAGATCTCTAGAAGTAGTGATTTGGGGACAATTTTTTCTAAATTGTCATTGATGTCTAACTATCACTTTCAACGCATTAAACAGCATAAAATAAAAGGACTATTGAAATGGTGAAGGGGAGATGAAAGGTAGAAGACTGCTTTTGTGAGAATTCAGACAGTATCTTCTTCCCAGGTAAAGCACCATGGAGAGGGTCCTCTCCTCATCCTCTTTTATGTTTGCATACAAACCCAATGCCCACATTCATTTCAACAATAGTCACCCAGAAAAGGGCATAGATATACACATGGTCTTCCTCAACATCTAAATTATTTGTTTGGAATCAAGACCTCAGCCTTAAAAACATGAAGAACCTATGGTTCTTCTCATCTCTAGAGGAAGCTCCCAGGGAAGAGTGTCTCATGATTCAAACATGAAGACATGAGGATACTTTACCTAAGTATACAAATCACTAAGGACTTTGCCAGCATCCAGTCAGAGGTAAAGCTGTAGTAGTTGAGTCCAAGACTCAATAAAACCACACAGATCCTCTTTCTCTCCTGTTTTGTCTGTGATGGTTACTGATGAAACTATATATACTAACCATAAGGGTAGGGACTGAAATAGATGGTTTACATCTATCATGGTGAAAACAAACTGCAACTTATTCCTTGAGACACAAACGTCATGCATTGCTGGCTTGTGCTGAGATCATTGATTACATCCATGAATCACATTCATAAACTTCATATCAAATATTTCTCAGTAATGTTCTTTGTGTCTTCTTCAAAACAAATTGCTCATTTTGAGTAGTTGATAACTATAACAACTTTCATCACAAAGTAAAAGTCAAGTGCAGTTAACTGAAGCTGAAATAGTACTGAAAAGGATTAAGATGTTAATTTCCTCATCTTACATAATGAATCAAAGTACACAGTGCATAGAAAAAATTTGCTACCAATGTTTGCATGTTACTAGGTTGAAAGGTTAGTGAAAGAAGACTGATACATAACAATGTTAGTAAGAAAAGAAGGGAGTGAAGTGGAATTGAACTAAACCTTAGTCTGTTATAACACAGAGTCAATAGATACGTGATTGATTAATGAAGAGGACACCTATACTAGAGATACTGAGGCAACAGCAAGAAGTGATTCCACTTCAGTTTTTTTAAGGAGTTGAAAAGTGTTGGGAAAACTTTGACTTTTAACTGTCTGCATAGGGTATTGTGGGGAATCTAAAGTGTGACTTGAGTGAAAAGATAATAATGATGGCTGTTCAGTGTTGTGAATGTAACTAATGCCATGAATAGCTTTTGGTATGTTTGTTTTGAGTTGAAGTCTCACTGTTGTTGAGGCTGAAGTGCAGTGGCATGCTCATGGCCACCGCAGCCTCTGCCCGCTGAACTTAGGTGATCATTCGACCTCCGATTTCCACGTAGCTGGAGTCACAGTTGTGCACCATAATGCCTGGCTAATATTTTTTGGCTGATCATAGAGATGAGGCCTTGTAAATTTGTCTGGACTGGTCTTCACCACCTGGGCTCAGGCAATTTTCTCACCTCCACCTCTCAAATTGTTGGGATTAGAGAAATGTATTCATAAAGTTGTTACCATTGCATGTTTTATGTTATATGTATTTTACAACTATTACAATTTTAAAATGAGAAAAATAGATGTATTCTGGTGGTTTTGTGTAAATATATCTTTTTTGAGTAGTCAGAAGTAACCAAAATACTCCATGCACACATAGATTATAAATCACTTCAACTAAATATTCAATTATTTAACACTAGTTTCAATCTTTCACAACATAAGAGAAAACATGTAATTCAGTCTAGCTCCATTTCTAATAATATGTTTTGGTTTTCAACTCATAAGCCAAATTCACAGACTGGGGAAAAGCAATGACACTTGCACAAACATTCCCAGGTAACTACCTGTGGGGAAATGAGTTTTGAAATCTGAAAAATAATTTGGGGAATAGTACTTGATCATATGGCAAATCAAAGTATAAATCTGAAGAAATGTTTCCAGCATATTCCAAAAAATCTCTTCCCTTACATCAACACAAAATGTTACAGCAGTTTTAGGGCCACATCAACATTGAGTAAAAGGCACAGAGCATTCTCATATTCCTCTACTCCAAATGCACGGCCTTCTTCTCCACTATCAATTCTCTGCAAAATCTTTCTGACTATGTAACAATGAATGGACCTACATCGACATATCTGTTACTTGCTTCCCTGGTGTTCTTTTGACATAAACAATCTCAAAGTATCAGGAAATAACACAGGTTCTATTAAAGGGCTGCAGAGAATTACAGAAGTTATAGAGAAAGTGGGTGGTGTTATTCTTATTTGCATTTTTCTTCCAGGACCCATAAAATATATGTTGATTTAGAGTTCATCTGAATCCTGTTTTTCTACACCCCTTCCTAAGAGGGTATGGTCTTCAACATTTTGAGATGAATTCAGTCATCTAAAAGACAAGCCAAAGTGGAGACCCTGGCCATGTATGTTGTCATATATGATGCCCTAGTTTTGGATCGTTTGCATTGTAAGCTCTGGGGTGATTGTTCTGAATGTGGTGCTTTGGGAGGAAAAGACAGCACATACATAAGATCTGGGGAGGAACAATAGTTTCCCTTTACTAAGGGAGTTGGCATGAGTTTTTCTTTTCTTTTCTTTTCTTTTCTTTTTGAGTTGGAGTCTCACTCTGTCACCCAGACTGGAGTGCATTGGCTGCTCCAGGACACCGCAGCCTCGACCTGCTGGGCTCCAGCGATCATTCCGCCTCATCCTTCCAAGTAGCCGGAATTACAGGCATGCACTACCACTCCCGGCTGATTTTTTAATTTATTGTAGAGATGAGGTCTCGCTGCCCAGGCCGGTCTTGAACCCGCAAACTCAGGCAATCCACTCACCTCAGCCTCCCAATGGCGCGGGACTACAGGCTGAGCCACCGAGCTCGGCGGCCTGAGTTTTTAAGAGAATAAATATTCAAACAATATCACCAAAGTTCATTAATATTTAAATTAAACCAGCAACTTCAAGCAAAGGAAAGCTCTTTATCTGGGTCCAAGGATTCAGAGGCATCGTAGTCCAAGAGAGCTTGAACAATCCATTCAATACTGATATTCCACTTACAATGTTCTCTCTCTGTGTATCAGGACTTTCTCCACCATGAACTATGGAGGCTGAGAAGGCTGTCTTGCCCAAGGCTGACTTCGAATCATCTACTGTCTGCGTCAGTCAACGGTAACAGATTTCATGCTTACTGATCAATGATGTCACCTCATGATATTGGCTGTCAGTAATTTGCAGTCAATTTAATTAAATTAGCAAAAGTCAAGTCCCTTTAAGTGGTAGAATGTTTTCTTAAGAAACAACCGCTAATTATCCATAGGCTTACTGATGCCACCATAGTCTCTCTGCCAAAACCACTTACTGAGGTGCTGACTGTCTAAATGACTACTATGAAATCCTGAATAATGTCATTAGAAACCAGGGAATCTGGATGGTTCTGAATCCAGAACTCCATCAATTTTTCATGCACACAACTGATGATCAAGCCCATTTATGGAAAATGTGGCTTCATTAATGGTCAAAACCTTCTGAGAATGGTGTTTCTATATGAGAAGTACACTTAACCATTTATCTCTCCTATTCTCCTTCAGACATCTCTGTCTATGATGACTCTACTTGAGTCTTGTGGTTCCTCCTCCTGGTTATTGACAGAAGTTCCCATTAATAGACATCTTTCATGTCTAATCCCAAGTTGGTATGTGATTCATAGAAATGAATGCACATCTTTCCTTGGGTTCTGAAGACCTATTTATCTGGGATGGTCAACAGTCAGAAACTGTGATTTTTATTGGGGTTACACTGAATCTAAATAATAGTTGGAAATAACTGACATCTAAAGTTTTTCTTTTCATGAACATAAAGTATTGTTTTATTTACTTAGGTTTTTGACAGATTTAATCAGATCTGTATAGGTTTCCTAATATAGGTTGTGTTCATATTTTTAAAATTTCTACCTAAGTATTTTATTAATTTCAAATGTCACTTGTTCGTTTCTGGTATATAAGAAAGCATTGCCTGAAATATAAGCATATTTAAGTTTTGAATAAAATGATATACATTTAAGGGCCTTGATCTAAGTCAGGGCAAATGGGAATCAGTGGGAGAGTCAAACTTCTCCTGCTCATAGACCACTTATGTATATCATCCTGACTTCCACTCCACATCTTTAAAATAAATAGGGGAATAATAAAACAGTGTGAATCAATTAATATCTGAGATAAAGAAAATGAAAGTAAAAGATTATTACAAACGACTCTGTACCCTTTGTGATGTGGTTGTAACTTCTTGTTCACCACCAAAGGTAAAACTATTCTGGAAGACACATGACACAAAACAGCCACACAGAAGGAAGCCCAAGGTTTGTGCTTAAGGGGAATCCAATAGACCAGTACAACAAAGAGACGATTGTGGAAGTGTTGTGAAGTTTTAGAACACTATAAATATAACTAATTTGTATTGTCAGATCATATACATTTGTCAGTGAATTGTGAGAGTGATTACTGTGTCAGCATCTGCTTGGGTTTGTGAGCAGGAGAAAGAAGGAGCATGTCTGGATGGATGTGGGGCCATTGCTCACAGTACAAATATTGCACATGGTGGCAATTGATACCAACACACAGTGGGTTGTTCCTGATGGGATAGCATTCCTGGTGTATTGGATAACAGATTGTGTCATGCTCATTTACACTGAGAAGGAGGTTGTACTTCCTATTTTTGAAACAGAAAGTGGAGTTTCCAGATGAAGAGACTGATGCTACAAACCCAAATCCTGCTGCTTTTGTTTTATGATGATGATGGTCATCATCTAATATGCAAATTACCCAGACAATGACATGTGCAGTGATAAAGGAGATAGATTTGGGACTCATCTGGTGACAAAGACTCTTAAAAACTGTGTTATGTAATAGGGTCTTTAACGAAGGGAGTGAAGGATATACACAGATGTCCTAAAACAGCACTACCAGGAGTTAGCTGGAACCATGGTTATTCCCTCAGGTCCTCCATTATTTCATAGACCTAAATACATGTTTCCTTTTCATGTTCCTTTGAAGGAATGTGGAAATACAGAAGACAGAATGGCCATGATAAATTTAATCTTGAATATTCATGGGTGATTTATGGCAAATTACTCAAAATGAGGGATGTTGGACAACTATGGTAAATTGTCTTGGTCACCAGGCCATATTCATTCGTGGATAAATGCCAAAGGGTAAAGAGGAGTCTTTGGTGATTGTTCCTATTATAAGACATTATGTGTGAGTCCCTCTTAATGACCATTACCACCTTTATCCATCAGAGTTTGCTAGTTTGCTTTAACACAATTAGCTCTATTTAGATTTGACACCTGTCTCACAATCACAGAGAAGAGTGGGCGGAACAGTGTTCTTGATCTGATCCTTCAGAGACATGAACCAGTATGTGCGTGTCAGAAGGAATGCAAGGTTGTGACTTTGCTGAGAACTGATCCTGTCTCTCCATAGAAGTTCAGTTCAGTCAGAAACCTGCCTCTGGGATTTGGGATATGCGTCCTGTGATGTATTCCCAGAAGGGCAGGACAATAACTGGAAACTCAGTATCCGAACTTTCCATTAAAGCCCAAGTTTGCTCTCCCCATTAAGTCTCCCTCACCTCCCAGCTAGGATCCTTAGTGTCACCTTTTCTGTATTTCTCCAACAGAAAAATTACTGGATAATATGGAAGGGTAATTTCTAGTTCTTTCAGAAATCAACACACTGTCTTCCAAAGATGTTGAGCTAGTCTGCATTCCCACCATTAGTGTAGAAGTGCTCCTTTTTCTCCACATCCTAACCAGCATCTGTTGTTTGTTTTATTAATTATGAGCTTTGTTAGTGGGGTTAGGTGGTATCTCAATGTTGTTTTGATTTACATTTCTTTGATGATGAGTGAAGCTGAGCACTTTTTCCTATGTCTTTTGGCTGTCTGTATGTCTTCCTTTGAGAAGTATCTATTCATGTCTTTTACTCACTTTTTATTAGGGCTGTTTGTTTTCTTCCTTTAAACTCATTTGAGTTACTTTCTACCTTATGTTTAAAGAAGAATAAAGACCAATTCTCACACACTTCAAAAAAGTTGAAGAGGTGAGACTAATTCCAAATACATTTATTCAAGACAAGTTTTACCCTGATACCAAAGCTAGAGAAAGAAGTAACAACAACAGAAACAAAACACAGGCAAATGTTCCTGATGAACATAGATGCAAAAATCTTCCCTACCATTCAATTTATCTTTTATTATTTATGTGCTGCATCTTGGTGTTGTAAAGTCCCCATGGATGTGGGCACTTTTATGAAGGCATATATACTTATGCATACTTGTCTAGTTCTGGTTTCTGAAATGAAAGTGATGGAATCTCCTATGCTGATATCTCACCAAATTTAATCTCAAGTCAAATATTATGCTCAGTACTCTGGAAGTTAACACCGGACCTCTACTCCAAGAGGAAATCGAGTCTGAAATTAACAGAGTTTAAAAACTTTCAAGGTTACATATTATTCTTTAAAACTAAAACAAGAGCAAAAAATTAATGCTCTCTAAAAACTGTCTGTAGATCTTCATGACAGCTTTATTAATAATTATTGCAGGATGGAAGCAAGCATGATGTCCTCTCTAAAAGAGTGAACAGTCGGGCTTGGTGGCTCAGCCTGTAATCCCGTGTCTTTGGGAGGCTGAGGTGAGTGGATTGCCTGAGCCTGCGGGTTCAAGACCCGCCTGGCTGTGAGACCTCATCTCTACAATAAACCAAAAAATCAGCCGGGTGTGGTAGCACGAGCCTGTAATTCTGGCTACCTGGAAGGCTGAGGCAGAAGGATCGCCAGAGCCCAGCAGGTCGAGGCCGTGGTGGCCGGGAGTGTCCACTGCACTCCAGTCTGGGCGACAGAGTGAGACTCCAACTCAAAAAAAAAGAAGAATGAACAAGCTGTGACATAATTTTGGAATATAATTAAAACAAAAATCAACACACAATAACTTGGATAACTGTCACAACACATGCATCATCCTGTGAGATAAATGATATAAAAAAGAATGACATGTATGATTCTATTTATTAATATGCAATTTAAATATAAAAATGAATGAAAAATTAATAAGTTGATCAACGTTCTCTACGAATTTTGGAAGAAAAATATTTTAATGAGATAATTTCTTGACCACATGACCTTGAAAGGCAGATTTACATCTCACTCCTCCTTAGTACTTTGCCTTGTAGGCATTACAGGACTATGGGTGGAATACATTCTGGATAATCGTTTCATAAATAAATTTAAAAAATAGAAGAAATACACAATTTCTTTGGAGTGATAGAACTTTTATCTATTTTCACTGTTGTAATGGTTAAATTACTGCTTTGGTCAAAGTCATGAAACTTCACATTAAAGTGAGTTAATTTTAATTTAGTTAGGTTACAGCTCCAAAATAATGTTTATCAAGCTTATTAGAAAAATTTTAACACTATTTAAGTTTCAAAATCAAATTTATATCAATAAACTTTGATAATTTG
>NW_007252841.1:0-2231 GCF_000164805.1 Carlito syrichta
TGACCTGAGTCTGCGGTTTTGACACCTGCCCTGGATTTGGGTTGAGACCTCATCTTGGCCATCAAAATAAATCCAAAGATTAGCCAAGCATGATAGCGCAAGGTGTGGTTTCAGCCACTTGGGGGACTGAGGTGGAAGGATTACCTGAGCCCAGAAGGTGGAGTGCACGATGACCATTAGTGTGTCCATGCACTCCGGCCTGGGTGACAGAGCATGATTCCGAATCCAAATAATAATAATCACCACCACCACCACCACCACCCCTGCCACCCAGCATGAAGAGTCACCATGTGGGATGGGAGAGGAAAAGGAACTGTCTGGCCTGTTGTTCATGGAAGGTTTCAATGATATCCAAGGGGAATGTCCATCCCATGTGTTTGGCCACATGCCCCAGAAGGCTGTCCTCTACCCTCCACAATCATGCCACACAGCAGAGACATGTGTGAGCTCACAGAACAGGCGGCCTTGAGCTATGGCGGCCGTCAGGCACAGAGCGATCAAAGCAGGTTGGCAACACCATGACCAGCTCAGGTTCCAGTCGCCAGGTCTAAAACTTCGGGTGGCGGGAGGGCCCCTTCATTTCCTGATAGATCCATCATCCCCCGCCCACATGGACCTTTCCCTGGGTAGTCCAGGACACCCGTTGTGACATTGTAGGAGGCGTATTTTTTGTTGACAGAGTCTCTGTCCGCTGGACTGGGGCATGGAAGCATGATGATGGCTCCCAAGCCCTCGACCTGAGGGGCTCAGATGGTACTCCTGCCTGGGCCCCCGAGCAGCCAGGACTCCTGGTTCCACCATGCCTGACTCGATTTTGGGGACCTCTCGACAAGACGAGGTCTGTCCACGTTGCCTGGGCTGGACTCTGACCCGTGGGTTCAAACATCCTCTCGCCTCAGACTTCCAGGATGTGGGGCATGGGGCTGAAGGCCATGAGCCACGGTGCCTGGCTTGGACTTGCACTTTCTGTCAGTGGTGGTGATGTAAAGGAACGCCCTGCTATGGAGGGCACCACATCCTGTGTAGCCGGGACCATGGGCACCACTACACGTGCCACCAGTGTTTGCGTTCTGGAGAGTGACTACGTCTCGCTACATGTCCCGGGCTGGACTTGAACTCCCAGGCTCCAGCAGTCTCCCACCTCAGCCTTATTGTCCTCTGATCTGTCATCTTTGGGGAATTTTAGTCCAAAGCCTGGGGCCTCCTTCCCAAATGCTGTCTGTTCACGATGAACCCTACTCCATACACAAATGGATCCTCTTCTTCTTTTTCCTTTTTTCCTTTCTTTCTTTGAGCTGGAGTGTCACTCTGTTTCCCAGCCTGGAGGTCAATGGCTCGTTACCGGCCACTGCAGCCTTGGCCCGCTGGGAAGCAGCAAAACTTTCCCCAGCCTTCTGAGGAGCCAGAAAGACAGGCATGCATCATCATGCCAGGGTCATTTGGGATGGAATGTAGAGACGAGGTCTCACCAATGTGCCCAAGTGGGTCTCCACCTGTGGGCTCGGCCCAGCCACCGACCTTGGCCTCCCAAAGCACTGGGATGACAAGGCTGAGCCCTCAAGCAAGACCTCTATCCTTCATCAAAAACGAACCTGAAGACCTCACGTGGCAGCCCATGCCTGGAATTTGAGCACTCTGGGAAGTCAAGGTGGGAGTATGACAGGAGCCCAGGAGCCCAAGGTCAGCCTGGGTCATGCTGGGAGACTCCATATCTACACCAATCAAAACAGGGGGTTCTGGAGTCGAGGTGCACATTGCCCCAGTCACTCCGGGGACTGAGGAGGAAAGATCCCCAGAGGCCACAATTTCGAGACTGGCATGATCAACGGTCCTGTCCCTGGGCCCCAACCTGTGCCACAGAGCCAGAATTTGTCTCCAAAAACATCAGAATCACACACAGATTCTCAACTTTGTGAGGTGTGTTCACAGGGCGACTGGCTTTAGAGCCAAAAATAAAGGGATTGGGCGGGAAGAAATGTCCCTGGGTGAGGGATGTATCCCTGGCCTTTCTTAGTGGAATGTCGTCATTGCTGAGTCAGAGGGTTAACCTTCCTGGGGATCATTTCTCACCTCGGAAAGAACAGCAGGCATGAACCAGGCCAGAGAGCCAAGGGAACTCCCTCAACAAAGCAGGGGCAGCCATTGGGGGGGATTGGGCCTGGAAGGTGCCAAGCTTGGGGGACCCTCATATGTGGGGAGTCTGGGGGGGGCAGGATCGAGGGCAGAGGGTT
>NW_007252841.1:2251-7611 GCF_000164805.1 Carlito syrichta
GGAATTCACTCACCTCAGCCTCCCAAAGCTCTGGGGTTACAGGCTGAGCCACTGAGCTGAGCTTTCTTCCTTCCTTCCTTCCTTCCTTCCTTCCTTCCTTCCTTCCTTCCTTCCTTCCTTCCTTCCTTTATTTTCTTTCCTCACTAGGTTGCCCAGGCTGTTCTAAAAACATCCAACTCGGGCCACACTCTTGTCCTGGGCCTCGAACCTGCTGCAATCACAGGCTTTCCATTTTGTCGACATCCTCGTCTTCCTGCCTGGTCTTGAACTCTGGGCCAGAGATGATCCTCCAACCAAGGCCTGCCCTCACCCAAGATTTTCTGGGTTTTTCTTGGGTTCGAGGTTGGGGCTTACTATGGTGTCCAGCCTGGTCTTGAGCTCCTGGGTTCTGCTGATCTTCCTATATCATACTCCCCAACTGCTGTGATGAAATGCATGAATCACCCTTCCGTTCTTGCCCCATTGTGGGTTTGAGAGTCACACCCTCCCTTTCCACCAGGGGGCCCCACGGAGGAGGGAGCAGGTCCTCCCAGGAGAATGTGGCAGGCGAAGGGGTGGATGCCCTGATGGAGACACGCCCCTGTGCCAGGTGTTCCTCCCAGGTGGGCTCAGTGGGTGACTCCGGGTGCCCTCTCTGGCTTCCTGGGTCTTCAGAAGGGAGTGGACCTTGGGGTGGGGCCCTGAGAGGGGTGGGGGGCTGTGCATGGGTGATCTTACCTGTCATACCGGTGAACTGGGAGGCCAAGGTGAGAGGATGGCCTAAGCCCCTGGGTTCAAGACCAACCCGGGCACCTTGGTGAGACATTGTCTCTACAAAAAGCCAAAAAAATGAGATGAGTATGGTGGCACACACCTGTCATTCCAGCCACTTGAGAAGCCATGGTGAGAGGACTGCTGGAGCCCAGCCAGTGGAGGCTATGGTGGCTGTGAGCAAGCCTCTGTGCTCCGGCCTCAGCAAAAGGTGGAACTCCAACTTAGAATAATCATACCAACCAACAACACCACCAGGACCCCAGGAAGGCTCATCCTGGCCTTCCGGCCCTTCGGAGGCCCAGGTGAGTGGGCGGCCTTCAGGTTTGACAACAGCCCAGGACACAGGACGAGACCTCATCTCGGTCACCAAATATAAATCCAAAGAAGAGCCTAATGTGATGTTGCAGGCCTGTGTTTTCAGCCACTTCAGGGGGCTGAGGTGAGAGAATCGACTGAGCCTGGAAGGTGAAGCCCATAGTGGCCGTGATCATGCCCCTGTGCTCCAGCCTGGGAGACAGAGCGTGACTCCAACTTCAAATAATAATAATCACCACCACCACTACCACCACAACCACAGGCTGGGCTCAGGGGTTCAGCCTGGCCTTCCAGTCCTTCAGAGGGCCAGGCGAATGGATGGCCTGAGGCTGTGGGACACGGGGAAAGAACTCATCCTGGCCAGCAAAAATAAATCCAAAGATTAGCCGGGCATGGTGGCACTGGCCTGTGGTTCCAGCTTCTCAGGGATTCAAGGCGGGAGGATCGCCTGAGCCCGGCAGGTGGATTCTGCCATGGCAGTGAGCATGCCCCTTCACGCTGACCTTGGAGACAGAGCATGATTCCGACTCCAAATAATAATAATCACCACCATGACCACCACCACCACCCCTGCCAACCAGCATGAGGAGACACCCGCAGGGATGTGAAGAAAGGGCACTTTCCCACCTGTCATTTGTGGGAGGTTTCAAAGGTGGCCACTGTGCATGTTCGTCGCATTCCTTCAGTCATGCAACCCATAAGGCCTGCCTCTACCATCCACACTTGTGTTCCACAGTTAAGATGTTTGTGAGCTCGTGGAACAGACAGTCCTGAGGTAGGGCGGCTGTCGGGCACAGAGCATTCAAGGTGGTACAGCATCACCATGGCCAGCCCGTTTCATTCACCCTGTCTGCCTCCTTCCGGCAGATGGAGAGATCTTCCACTCCTGATCTCTCCACCATAACCCGCATGGGCACCTTTCCCTGGGGAGCCGTGGTTGCCCATCGTCACCCACATGGGAGGCGTCATTTTTGTCACCGTAGTCTCTGTTAACTGGTCTGGGGCACAATGGCACGATTGTGGCTCCCTGGGCCTCGACCTGTGGGGCTCAGGCAGTCTTCACAACTTGGCCCCTGAGCAGCTGGGCCTCCAGGGACCACCATGCCAGACTTGATTTTGAGGATCTCTCGCTGAGAAGAGGTCATGCCACTTAGTCCGAACTGATCTCCAATCCCTGGGCTCAGGCAGCCCCCTGCCTCAGCCTCCCAGAATGTAAGACTGACAGACGTGAGCCATGGTGCCTGGCCTGGACTCGTACATTCTGTCGGTGGTGGCAATGCAAAGGAATGCCCCAGTATGGAGGTCACCGCATCCCATGTAGCCAGGACCATGGGTACCGCCACACAAGACACCAGTGTTCTGGGGAGAGAAAAGGTCTCGTTACGTGGCCCAGGCTGGTCTCGAACTTCCAAGCTCCAGAGGTCCCCTGCCTCAGCCTCCCAAATCCACAGTCCAATTATCTGCCAATCCACCATTTTTGGGAACTCTAGACCCAAGTGGGTACCTCCTTCCCAATTGTTCTCTGTCTGATCACGATGATCGTAAATCCATACACAATGGATGCTCTCCTTTTTTATCCTTTTTTCTTTTTTTTTTGTTATGTCAGAGTCTAACTCCATCACCCAGGCTGGAGGGCGATGGTTCGCTCCCAGCTATGGCACCCTTGGGTTCCCGGTCTCTGGCGAGCCTTTCTCCATCCTTCTGAGGAGCCAGAATGACATGGGCGCCACCACGCCTGAATCATTTGGGATGGAAGTTATAGACGAGGTCTCAATGAATTGCGAGGGTGGTTCTTGGACTGTGGGCTCTGGCTGGGCGCTTGTTTTGGCCACCCAGTTCCCTGGGATTACAAGGCTGAGCCTCCGACCCCGGCTGCAATCCTCTGTCGAAAACCAACCAGGCCTGACGTGGCAGCCCACTCCTGGAATCCCAGTGCTCTGGGAGCCCGAGAGAGGAGGATTACTGGAGCCCAGGAGCCCAAGGCCATCCCTGGCCACACAGAGAGCCCCTGACTCTGCATCCATCCAAACAGGGGGTCTGGGGTCGAGATGCTCATAGCCAATCCAGTGGCTGAGGTGGAAGGATCACCAAAGCCCGTGATTTCAAGGCTGTCAGTGAATGACGGTCTTGTCCCCTGACTCCAGCCTGGGCCACAGAGCCAGACCCTGTCTCCTAAAACTTTAGAATCATACTCAGATTCTCAACTGCACGTGATGTGTTCAAAGGGTGCCTGACTTTACATCCAGGAAAAATGTGACTGGGGGAAGAAATGTCTCTGGGTGAGGGATGTGTCCCTGGCCTTTCTTGGTGGAGGGTTCTCATTGCCAAGTCAGAGGGTCGGCCTGCCTGGGGAACATTTCTCAGCTCAGCGAGGAGTGTCGGCATGTCCTGGGCCAGGGAGCCTCAGGAACTCATGAAACAAAGCAGGGATAGCCATTGAGGGGGAGTGTTGGGGCAAGAGGGAGGGTGGGTGAGAAAGGAATGAGTGCAGAAGGTAATCTTGAAAATGGATTTCTTTGTTTCTTTCTTTCTTTTCTTTCCTCATTAGGTTGCCCAGGTTGCTCTCAAACCACCAAACTCAGGCCATCACCTTGGCCTGGGCCACACAAACTGCTGGGATCACAGGCTTTCCATTTGGTCATCATCCTGGTTTTCCTGCCTGGTCTTGAACTCTGGGCCAGAGGTGATCCCCCACCAAGGCCTGCCCTCACTCAAGGTTTTCTGAATTTTGCTTCAGGTCAATGTAGGGGCTTGCTATGGTGTCCAGTCTGGTCTCAAGTTCCTGGCTCGTCATCATCCTGTCTCATCTTCCACAAGTGCCGGGGGACAGGCATGAGTTGTCCAGCCTTGCCCGTTGTCCCTGAAGGTTTGAGAGTCCCACCCTCCCTTTCCCCAAGTGGACCCTGGGAGGAGTGGGCCGGTCCAACATGGTGAACAAGATGGGCACAGGGGTAGGTACCCTGATAGAGACACACACCTTCCCAGGTGCTCCCCCCTGGTAGGACTCAGTGGGTGACTCCAGCTGCCCTTTCCAAGGCCCCAGGTCATCAGAAGGGAGCGGGCCTCGTGGTGGTGGCCCAAGAGGGGTGTGGAGGCCAGGTGTGGGGGTTCATGCCTGTCATCCTGGCTCTCTGGGAGGCGGAGGTGAGAAGATGGTCTGAGGCCCTGGGTCCGTGACCACCCCAGGCACCCAGGCAAGACCTCCTCTCTACAAGAAGCCAAAAAATGAGCCGAGTGTGGTGTTGCACACCTGTCTTTCCTTCCAAACTGGAGGCAGCAGCTGGAGGATTGCAGGAACCCTGCAGGTGGAGGCCTTGGTGGCCATAAACAGTCCCATGTGCTCTGACCTGAGAGACAGAGCAGGACTCTGACTTAGAATAATAATGCCATCCACCAGCATCATCACAACCACAGGTGAGGCTCAGGGGCTCAGCCTGGCATCCAGATTTTTTGGAGGCCCAGGCAAGTGCATGGCCTGGACCTGTGGGTTCGACAGCAGCCCAGGACATGGGGAGAGACCTCACCTCAGCCATGAAATATAAGCCAAAAGATTAATTGGGATTGGTGGTGTAGGCCTGGGTTTCCAGCCACTCAGTGGGCTGAGGTGGGAGGATTGCCTGAGTCGGGCAGATGGAGTCCACTGTGGGCGTGAGTGTGCCGGTGTACTGCAGCCTGGGTGACAGAGCGGGATTCCAATTCCAAATAATAATAATCAGAACCACGACCAGTACCACCACCCCTGCCACACAGCAAGAGGATTCACCATCAGGGATGGGAGAGGGAAAGGCACTTTCCTGCCTGTCATTTGGGGTAGATTTCAAAGGTGGCCACTGGGCAGGTCCATTCAATGGCTTCGGCCACATGCACCAGAAGGCCTGCCTCCGCCCTCCACACTCATGCCCCACAGAAAAACACATGTGACCTCACGGAGTAAACAGACCCAAGTTAGTCCCGAGCACTCATGCGCCACAGAAAAAACACATGTGAGCTCACGGAGCAGACAGCCCCAAATTAGGGCAGCAGAGTGATCAAGATGATACTGCAATGCTGTGGCCAGCCCAAGTTTCGGTCATCCGGTCTAGCACATTTGGGCAGGGGGAGGGCTCCTGCCTCTCCAGATCACACAGTAGTCCCCAACCACGCAGAACCTTCCCTGAAGAGCCGTGGGTGCCCATCTTGACGCAAGTGGGAGGTGTCTTTTGTCACTGGAGTCTCCATCGGGCAGTATGGGGCACAGGGGCACAATCGTGGCTCCTAGGGCCTTGACCTTCAGGGCTCAGGTGTCCTCCCAG
>NW_007252842.1:0-1463 GCF_000164805.1 Carlito syrichta
TGCTAATTAAGTCAGCTGGCTAAACAGCTGGCTAGCTAGATAAGTCAACTAGTTAATTCAACTGGATAGCCAGCTGGCTACCTATGTAGCAAGCTAGTAAATTCAACTAGATAGAAAGCAGGCCAGCTTGTTACAACAGCTAGTTAAGTCAACTGGCTAACAAGCTGGCTATAGAGATAGAGAGCTAGTCAAGTCAGCTGGCTAGCCAACTGGATTACTAGTAATCATCTAGTTTAGTCACCTGGCTGGGCAGCTGTCTAGATCGTTAATCAACTATTTAAGTCAGCTGGCTAACCAGATAGCTAGGTAGTTAAGTCACCTCATTAAGTCTGTTGCCTAGCCAACTCGCTAGCTAATTAAAAAGCTAGTTAATTCGGATGGCTAGACAGCTGGCTATCTAGTTATTTCTTGCTTGTTAAGTAAGCTGGTTAGCTACTTAATTAGTTAATTTGGCTATTTATGTCAGGTAACTAGCTAGTTAAATCAACTAGTTAATTCGGCTAGTTAGCTAGCTAGCTAGCTAGTTATTTCAGGTAGTATAGTCAGCTGGCTAGCTAGGTAAGTTCCTAGTTAAGTCAGCTAGTTAAGTCAGCTAGCTAGTTAGTTAAATAAGCAATTAAAGTCACCTGATTAGCCAGCTGACTAGCTGGGAAGCTAGCTAGTTAATTCAGCCAGCTAGCTACTTATGTCAGCTAGATAAGGCAGCTTGCTACTCAGCTGGCTAGCTAGGTAGTTAGGAAGTTAAGGCAGCTGGAAAGCCAGTGGGATACATAGGTAGCTAGCTAGTTAAGTCAGGTGACTAGCCAACTGACTAACGAGATAGGTCAACTAGTTGTGTCAGCTGGCTAGCCAACTGGCTAGTTGCTTAAGTCAGCTAGTTAATTCAATTGGCTAGCCATCTGGCTAGCTATGTAGTTAGCAAGTTTAGTCAGCTGGCTTGCCAGCTGACTAACTGGTTAAGTCATCTAGTTACGTCAGTTGGCTACCCACATTTCTAGGTATGTAGCTTGCTAATTAAGTCAGCTGTCTAGCTGACTGGCTAGCTAGTTAAGTCAGCAAGTTAAGTGAGCTGGTTAGTCGTCTGGTTAGCTAGGTGGCTGGTTAGTTAATCCAGTTGGCTAGCCAGATGGATAGTTAGTGAAGTTATCTAGTTAATTCAGCTGGTTAGCTGGCTGGTTAGCTAGGTGACTGACAAGTTATGCCAGGTGTTTAGCAAGCCGGACAGCTATGTGGCCTGCTAGTTAAGCCAGCTGGCTAGCCGGCTGACCAGCAGGGTGGCTGGCTAGTTTAGCTGGCCTGTTATCGGAATGTCCAGACATCCGGCTGGGCATTTAAACCGGCTGACCAGACAGCTGGCCAGACCACTATCTACCTAGCTGGCTGTGTAGCCAGATAGCCAGCCGGGTAACTAGCTAGTTAAGCCAGCTAGCCAGCCAACTATCTAGTCAGCTAGTTATGTCAGC
>NW_007252842.1:2585-3908 GCF_000164805.1 Carlito syrichta
ACCTAACTAGATAGCTAATTATTAAATCAGCTAGTTAAATAGTTAGCTAAATATTGAATTCAGGTAGTTAAGTCAGCTAGCTAACGAGTAAAGTCAGCCAGTTAAGTCAGCTAGCTAAGTAGTTAAGTAACCTAGCTAAGTCAGCTAGTTAAGTCAGCTTTCTAATTTAGTCAGCTGGTTAAGACAGCTAACTAGGCAGTTAGCACATGGGATAAGTCAGCAGGTTGAGACAGGTAATTAGCTAGTTAACTAATGGGTTAAGTCAGCTGCTTGAGTCAGCTAGCTAGCTACTTAGCAAATGGGTGAGTCAGCTGCTTGAGTAGGCTAGCTAGATAGTTAGCTAATGAGTTAAGTCAGCTGGATATGTCAGCTAACTAGCTAGTTAGCTAAAGAGTTAAGTCAGCTGATGGAGTCAGCTAGCTAGCTCGTTAGCTAATGAGTTAAGACAGATGATTATATCAGCTAGCTAGCACGTTAGTTAATGAGTAAGCTAACTAGTTAGCTAGCTGATTAAGTCAGTCAGCTAGCTAAGCAGCTAGCTATTTAAGTCAGCTTGTTAGATAGGTAGTTAGCTGGTTAGCTTACTATTTAAGTCAGCAAACTAGCTAGGTAGCTATTTAGTTAGTTAAATAATAAATCAGCTGGATAGCTAGGTAGCTAGCTAGTTAAGTCAGCTAGTTAAATCAACTGACTAGCCAGTTGGCTAGCTAGGTATCGAACTAGTTAAATCAGTTGGCTAGGCAGATGGCTATCTGGTTAATTCAGCTAGTAAAGAGAGCCAGGCAGCCAACTGGCAAGGTAGGTAGCTAGCTAGTTAACTCAGCTAGATAGCTACCTGGCTAGCTAGTGATGTTACCGAGTAAGTCAGCTGGATAGCCAACTGGCTAACTGGTTAAATCACCTAGTTTAGTCATTTGTCCAGCAAACTGGGTAGGTAGCTAGCTAGCTAGATAAGTTAGCTTACTAGCCAGGAGACTAGCTGTTCAATTCACCTAGTTAAGTCAGCTGGCTATCCTGTTGGCTAGGTAGGGAGCTAGCTAGATTAGTTAGCTGGCTAACCAGCTTGCTAGTTTAAGTCAGCAAGGTAAGTCAGCTGGAAAGTCAGATGGCTAGATAGGTTGTCAGCTATTTAAGTCACCTGGGTAGCCAGCTGAGTAGCTGGTTAAGTCAGCTAGTTAAGTCAGCTGGCAAACAGCAGGCTAGGTAGTTAAGTCAACTCATTAAGCCAGTTGTCTATCCAACTGGTTAGCAAGTAAAACTAATAAATTTATATGGCTAGCCACCTGGCCAGCTAGTCATTTCAGCTAGTTGTCAGCTGGCTGG
>NW_007252842.1:4685-6191 GCF_000164805.1 Carlito syrichta
CCAGGTGGCTAGAGAGGTAGAGAGCTACTTAAGTCAGCTGGCTAGCCAGATTGCTAGCTATGTAGGTAACTAGTTGTGTCAACTGTCTAGCCAGTTGTCTAGCTAATTTAGTCACATAGTTAAGTAGGCTGACTAGCTATCTGGCTCTCTAGGCAGCCTGCTAGTTACGTCAGGTGGACAGACAACTGACTAGTCAGATAAGTTACCTTGTTCATTCAGCTGGATAGTCAGGTGGCTAGTTATGTAGCAAGCTAGTTAATTTAACTGGCTAGAAACAGGCCAGTTAGTTAAGACAGCTAGTTAAGTCAGTTGACTAGTAAACTGGCTGGCTAAGTAGTGAACTCTTTAAGTCAGTTGGCTAGCCAGCTGGCTTGCTGGTTATGTCAGCTATTTAAATCAGCTGGCTATCGATGTGGCTAAAGAGGTAGAGAGCTAGTTAAGTCAGCTGACTAGTCGCCTGGGTATCTAGTTAAGTCAGCTAGTATAGTCACCTGTTAATCAACTAGTTAAGTAAGCTGGCTAGCCAGCTGCATAGCTATTTAAGTCACCTCATTGAGACAATTGGCTAGGAAACTCGCTAGGTAGTTAAAAAGCTAGTTAAGTCAGAAGGCTAGACAGCTGACTAACTAGTTATTTCATCTCGTTAAGTCAGCTTGCTAGCTAGGTAGTTAGCTAGTTAAGTCAGTTAGTTATATCAGCTTGCTACCAGGGTAAGTCAGCTAATTAAGTCACCTAGCTAGGTAGTTAGCTAACTAGGTACTAGCTAGTTACTTCAGCTAGTAAAGTCAGCTAGCTAGCTGGGTAACTAGTTACTTAATTCAGGTACATAAGTCAGCTGACTAGCCAGCTGCCTTGCTTGTTAGCTAGCTTGTTAAATCAGCTGGCTAGCCAGCTGGCTAGCTACTTAAGTCACCTAGTTAAATCAGCTTGCGAGCCTGCTGTTTAGCTAGTTAGGTAGGTATTTAAGTCAGCTAGCAAGCCAGCGATATATGTCAGTAGCTAGCTATTTAAATCAGATGGTTAGTCCCCTGTCTAGCTAGTGATGTCTGCTAGTTAAGTCACTTGGCTAGCCAGCTGGCTAGCTGGTTAAGTCAGCTAGTTAATTCAAGTGGCTACCCAAATGACTACCTAGGTAGCTCGCTATTTACATTAGCTGACTAGCCAGCTGGCTATTTAAAGTCAGGTAGTTAAGACAGCTGGCTAGCCAATTGGCTCGCTAGGTAGCTAGGAATTAAATCAGCTGGCTATCCGACTGGCTAGCTAGTTAATTCATTGAGTTAAGTGAGCTGGCTGCCTGCTGGCTAGCTAGTTGACTAGCTAGTTAAGCCAGCTAGCTAGACGGATGGCTATCTGCTTAAGTCAGCTAGATAAGTAAGCTTGTTAACCAGCAGGCTAGCTAGGTGGCTGGCAATATAAGGTGGTTGGTTAGCAGGCTGGTCAGGTAGTTGGCCTGCTAGTTAAGCCAGCTGGCTAGCCAGTTGACAAGCAGGGTGGCTGGCTAGTTAA
>NW_007252843.1:0-1035 GCF_000164805.1 Carlito syrichta
ATTCAGTGCTGAAGGAGAAGAACAAAGTTGAAGGAATAACACTATCAAACTTCAAGATTTAACTATAAAGCTGTAGTAATCAAAACTGTAATATTGGTGAATGAATAGATATGTAAATCAGCAGAACAGAATAGATGCGCAAAAATGTAATCAACTGATCTTTGATAAAGGAGCAAAGATAGTGCAAAGGAGCAGAAAATGGTGCTGGAAAACTGAACATCCATCTGCAGAAATTAAATAAATTTAGGCATAGACTTTATAGCTGTCCCATAAAATAGCTCAAAATGGACCATCTAGCTAAATGTAAAAGAAAAAATTATGAAACTCCTAAAAGATAACATAGAAGAAAATCTAGATGACCTTGTATATGGCAATGACTTTGTAAAAACAACACCAAGACTGTAATCTATGAAGAAAATAATTGCCAAGCAAGACTTCATTAAAATTAAAGACTTTTGCTCATGAAAGTTACTGGTAAGAGAATGGAAAGATAAACCACAGACTGGGAAATAATATTTGAAAAGACACCTTTGATAAATGACTGCTACTCAAAAGATACAAATAACTCTTAAAATCAACAATAAAAAGTCAAACAACACAATTAAAAATAGGCAAGAAACCTAAATGAACCTCATCAAAGAAGTAGCACAATTGGAAATAAGCATATAAAGTATATTCAACACATATAACTAAGGAATTGAACATTAAAACAATAATGAGAAATCATTTCTAGAAAATGGTCAAAATCTGAAACACTGTCAACACCAAATGTTGAGGAGGATGTGGGGCAATAGAAACTCTCACTCTTTGCTGCTGGGACTGAAAATGGTACAGCCACTGTGAAGACAGTCTAGCAATTTCTTACAAAACTAACATACTCTAACCATATGATCCAGCAACTTCATTCCCTGATATTTGCTTACATAAGCTGAAAGCTTATGACCACACAAAAACCTGCACATGGGTGTGTATGGAAGATTCATTCATAATTACTAAAACTTGGGAGTATAACAGTGTCCTTCAGTAGCTCAACAT
>NW_007252843.1:1736-8232 GCF_000164805.1 Carlito syrichta
TTTACTTTGGCTGTGAACCTAAAACTACACTAAAAAATAAAGTTTACTAATTAAAAAGTATATACACATATATCCTTTGACATTGTTAAAATTTACTTCATTCAATCTGTCCATTTATTTTACTGCTAGCTCTACCCTAGAGGTGATCAAATAAATAAATGCATCTCTTCTTTTATATTGTTGTTATTGATTCTAAATATCTATCCAATTATTAAGGAGTCTGAGAAACCTTTTTCTCTTTAATACCTGTGTTATTTATTGTTTCAGATTAAAGGTAATGTCTAGTGACATAATGCCTATCTCCTAAATTAAAGAATTGAGAATCTGTGATTCATTCCATCTCAGTACATCCATCTTCTCTCCCCTTGATCTACATGGTGGTTGTTCCCTGGGTAACTCCAATTAAGTCAGCATGTACATGAGCAAGACTCAGATGCTTTGAACTTGTGCCTGTTGAAATCATCCTCTTTGCTCTTAGTAGATTCAACCTCTTCAGCTACCTACTTTATAAATTTTATCTTAGTGTTACATTCTAGAAAGATACAAACATATTTAACGACTCAGTCAACCTTGACCAAAGAGCAAGTTAAAGTATTTCATGATAGAAACTACTGAAGACATTTATTTTGCATTCATAAAAACATCTTTAAATCACGTTTTATTTAGTATGCTACTTATGAAGATATTTTGCATCACAGTACAAATGTAGAAGACTTATTCCTCCTTTTCTGTTGAGTAAAGCATAGTTGATTATGTCTGTTTGGGGATACTTTTGAGATGTCAATTTTGATTTGAACAAAGGAAGCTGATTTGAATTTTCTAA
Source organism: Carlito syrichta (assembly GCF_000164805.1). Classification (NCBI taxonomy): domain Eukaryota; kingdom Metazoa; phylum Chordata; class Mammalia; order Primates; family Tarsiidae; genus Carlito; species Carlito syrichta. The sequence continues at coordinate 2,560 of NW_007252843.1, forward strand.
TATTTATATTTGTCTTCTGGTGAACTTATCATTGTGTTTCTATTGCCTTTATGTAAATGATAAAGATTCTGCTCATCACAAAATTTAATACATGAAAAGTCTCTGATGTTAGCACCATCGGCTTGATCCTCATGTGATCACTTTCACATGTGTCTCCCCTGGGTGGTGGATGTTCTTTCTTTTCTATAACAAGTGGACATTCAAATGACATTCTAAAATAGATTATCTTTGCCTCACAAGAAGAGATTTTGCCATTAGTTATTCATAAGATTTCCTTTTTGTCAGAAATGCATATGGAAATTTTTTATTGAACACACAGTCCTTCTTGAAAAATAATGCTGTTTATAATATACTATAAAATATATCATAATTGTATCTTTACATATGTGTATATATAGTTTGTGTTGTATTATCCATATTACATTCTAATATATATATCATTATTTTATAGTTATATATGTTTACATCAATTGTTTGGAACAATTTTTTAAAGATAAAAGTCCTCCAGGCTCATTTATTCCAAGAATTTAGATGGATATAGTTTTCACAAGTATAATTTTTCATGTCTATACATGATTATACCAGAGAAATGTCCCTGTATAGAAAAAAAGATGTGTAGAAACCATAATGCTACCATTTTTGTTCCATCTACTTTTATTTATTTATTTATTTATTTATTTATTTATAGTTGGAGTCTCATTCTGTCGCCCAGACTGGAGTGCAGTGGCCACTCCCCGGCAACCGCAACCTCACCTGTTGGGCTCCATTGATCCTTCTGCTTCAGGTTTCCAAGTAGCCGGAATTACAGGCATGCACTACCACTCACGGCTGATTTTTGGATTTATTGTAGAGATGAGATCTCGCTGCCCAGGTGGGTGTGGAACCCGCGGGCTCTGGCAATCCATTCGCCTCAGCCTCCCAAAGGCACGGGATTACAGTCTGAGCCACCGAGTCTGGCTCCATCTACTTTTAGAATAAAAGTCTCTTTTATAACCTATCTTGGTCAGCTTAATAGGCGAAAGAATTTACAACAATGTAGTTAGAAATATCAGTAGGGCTTTCTGGTTGATATCAAGCATTTAAGGTTTCTAATTTCCCTTTTAAGATTTGTGAAAAATGTTAAAGAACATAGGTCAAATATATGACAGATTCCAAAAAGTTTCCAAAGAGACACAGGGAGTTCATAGGAAAGTAACGATATCAGGAAGAATGATATAAATGTGCTGGAAAATGTATAACATTCTCATTTCTCCCTCTCCCTTTCTCTCTCTCTCACAGAATATAAAGAAAAAAGGGAGCCCATGGGCCCCCCAAAAATTCTGAAGAGAGTTCTCTCAAAGTTTTCAATTTTTAGTACTGATCTTTATATATTTTTTTTCAGTTGCAGTCTCACTCTGTCACACATACTGGAGTGCAGTGGCACGCTCTCGGACAACACAGCCTTGAACTGCTGAGCTCCAGCAATCTTTCTGCCTCAGCCTCTCAGGTAGCCAGAACTACAGGTGCGCGTGAATACACGCGGGTAATTTTTTTGATTTATTGTAAAGATCAGGTCTCGCCCATTGCTATTTGTTAAAGTTATATTTCTGTGCGATCTACAAACTCCAATTTTGTATCACATTGGAGATTTATTATCAGAAGATACATCCTTCAGTAACAGTTCCTGCTTCCCTCTCTGGTCATGTCCCTTACTCGGAAGTTGCTCCGTGACTACTTGGTGATTGACTGTCAGTCTGGTGTGGCTCCAGGTCCCGCCTTACCTGGACACAGCTCTCAAGAGCAGACTACAGTGGATCAGGCTTAGCTCCTAGATCTCACACCCTCTTCTGTGTACTGGTGTCAAAGAGCTCAATGGAGCTCATGCTGGCACAAGAGCAAAGGATACAACATATTCAAGTCCAAGTGACTATATTATATGCTATTCTGCAATAGAACTTCAGTCGACGTTTGAAATCCTATGTAGGATAAATAATCAGGACACAGGCTCGAATCACTTGACAGTGGGGCTTTCGACCCGTTGTGGTTGAGAAAATAGGGAGGAGCAGCAAGAAAGGAAAATGGGAAAGATTGATAGAATTGGCCTTCTTTTAAATTATGGGAAGTAATGTGGAAGATATATTTGAAAGCATTAGAACACTTCACTGAGAATAAAAGACTTCTTTACTTATTTTCAGTAAAAAAATTTGGATTTTTGCACTGACTTCCATCCAGTGGTGTCATTAGTCTTTACTTCACTCTGTGCCTTGCAATCATAGGATTACCTAAGCCATTTTCATAACTGTAACCTCTTTAGGAAATCAGCCTGCACCAACTTTCCCTAGAAGAGTGAAGACTCATCATTCACTCAATCTTTGACTTAGCAAATAGTTTTGTGTAAAATAAAACAGAGGATCCAAAGCAGAAGAATGGTCAGTGCACTGCACTTCAGCCTGTAACAGAGGGGGACCCCAACTCAAAAAACAAAACAAAACAAAACAAAAAAGCAGAAAACAAGATAAAGAAAAGAGAGAGGGAGAAAAAAAGAGCCTAGGGCCTGATGGCTTCACAGCTGAATTTTCCTAAACAGTTGAAAAAGAAATATAAGTTTAATTTAAACTTTCACAAAAATCGAAGCAGCAGAAATAATTCCAAACTTACTATATGAGCCCAGAACTACTCTCATAGCAAAACAAGACAGACACACGCGAAGAAAACACAAAGAAAACCACAGACAAATATCACTGATGAACACAGGCATGACAAAGTCTTAGCAAAAACCAAGTTAAATTGAACACTACATTTTTGCGTATTGTTAGAAACAGCAACAGAAGTGATTTTGACCTTTTCTATATTCATTAGGAAAGGGGTATAGGTTTCTTAATTACATTCACTAATTTTGCAGGCATATAACCTTTAGTTTTTAATGGAGGAAGCCTACTAAGACCATAATAAAATTGTTCTTCTCATGCTTACTATCTCGCTAAAGAAACTAAATTTCTGGCATTTAGGTGAAGTAAATATTAACTTAATTATCAGGGTATTATATTTTAAACTCATTTTAGCATATTTGTATGTATTTCCAAAAAAGTAGCTTGTTTTACTTCTTTTATCGCAGTACATGAGGTCATATCATGGTAAGCATGAATTTGGTTTTGATAAAAATTTGGTTTTCTACATGCAACCATGTTAATGTACATTATTCATTTTTCGTCATTTTCTGATGACCCTCAAATATGTTTTTCAAACTTGTGGATGAACATTTGTGTGGTTGTGAGAACGTAGCTATGAAACTGTGATGACATAACTATTATAGTCCATGTCTTTTCATTACATAGGGGATGACTTCTCTCAAATGTATTCCTAAGATTGCAGTTTCTATACTGTAGGCTGTTAGCACATGAACAGCTAACCCCAAAGTGTTTCACAATTGTAAAGTCTAACTCACACTTCTAACAGTATAAACATACGTAATGCCTGTTTCTTCATGATTTTTCCAACATTAAACATTTTTCATTTTTCTAGGGTTTTTTTCTTATTTTGGGGTTTGATTGTTAGAGTCAGAGTCTAACTCTGTCGCACAGAATAGACGGTCACAAACACTGCAGCCTCCAACTGCTAGGCTCAGGCGATTCTTCCACAAAAGCCTTCCAAGTGTATGGAACTATGTTGAGCTCAGGAAGAAAAAAACTGAAGGTGGATCACAGGGAGGAGAGTTTGATGGCAGTTTTTTTCCAAGGTTGATGGGCGGGTGTCAGACAGGCTTCTTAGAGTCCTCTTGAGTCACAGCGCCATCGTGAGGAAATAGTTTCATGGATAAGTCGGAAAGATCTAACAATGAAAAGTCTTTTGGCTAAAGCCAAGTAGCTCATAAGCTGATTCTAAAGACTCAAAAAACAGTCTTCTTTATCCTCCTACAGCATACTCATAACTGGGACCTGAGAATTGTCATGTTTTTCTTCCACAGTCACTGGATGCTAGAGTCCAGCATCTAAACTTTAGAAGCAAAGGCATAATGGGCAATCTACTGTTTGTGTCTGTCCCTGTCCTCTCTTCGAATCCCCTGAATGGCTGCAGACTTTATTTTATACGAATATACCTTGTCATGTGTTCCCTTTTCTTCAATTCACTACTATCTTTTCTCTTTTTAACCAAAATTGAGCTGAATAAAATGAGGAAACACAGTCCCACTGAATGGTTCAGTTCCTCTGAATAACAACATGAGGAAGGTTTCACAGGAGCAAGGAGGATTTGTTAAGGCTACTAAACGTTACAAAGGAAGGTTGGAGATGCGATCCTGGTGCCAATACCAAGAGAAAAGGCAAGTTATGAAATCACCATTAACAGCAAGGGATCTGATGAAAGAGATGCTGAAATGGTCACCCTTAAGTCCATCCACAACCTCCGAGCCAAGTCATGGCCCACTGCATAGCACAGTCGGTATGTGACTTCTACCTTTGAACCTCTTTATTCCACACAGAAAGGCACATTTCATAAACTCCTTCAATGTACTGTTGTAGAGCATTAATCTGCTAAACTATGTTTGTTCACATTTGAATTCAGTTTTAAATTGTTCACTTTTGAGTCCATAAATTTACCTAAAGTGAAAAGTGTTTCAAAAATATGGGAGAAAGAAGACAGGTCAGAAAGAAGATGATGAAACATATATCTATGATATTTTGATATTCCTTAACTTTGATTGGCCCCATCTCCACATTTATACAGGATAGATTGAAATAACTGCTGTTATCTGGCACAGAGTACAACAATTTTTATGTATATTACTGCATGTTTTCTCTTGTCCATTGCTCTTTTCTAATGTTATATTTGTGTGCGATCTACAAACTCCAATTTCGTATCACATTGGAGATTTGTTATCAGATGTTACGTCCTTCCTTAACTGCCTCCTGCTTCCTGTTCTGGTCATGTCCCTTCCTCGGAACTTGCTCCATGACAATTTGGTGACTGACTGTCAGTCTGGTATGGCTCCAGGTCCCTCCTGTCCTGGGCATTGCTCTCAAGAGCAGCCTTCATTGGATCAGGCTTACCTCCTAGATGTCACACCCTCTTCTGTGTACTAGTGTCAAATGCTCAATGGAGCTCATGCTGGCACAAGAGCAAAGGATACGACATATTCCAGTCCAAGTGTCTCTATTATTATTCTATGCTATTCTGCCATAGATCTTCAGTCGACGTTTGAACTCCCATGTAGGAAAATTAATCAGGACACAGGCTCGAATCACTTGACAGTGGGGCCTTTGACCCTTTGTGGTTGAGGAAATAGGGAGGAGCAGCAAGGAAAGAAAATGGGAAAGCTTGATAGGATTGGCCTTCTTTTAAATTATGGGAAGTAATATGGATGATATATTTGAAAGCATTAGAACACTTACCTGAGAATAAAAGACGTCTTTAATTTTTTTCAGTAAAAAAATTTGGATTTTCGCACTGATTTCCATCCAGTGGTGTCTTTAGTATTTACTTAATGCTGTGCTTGCGATCATAGGATTACCTAAGCCATTTTCATAACTGTAACCTCTTTATGTAATCAGCCTGCACCAGATATCCCTAGAAGAGTGAAGACTCATCATTCACTCAATTTATGACTCAGCATATAGTTTTGTGTAAAATAAAACAGAGGATCCAAAGCAGAAGAATGGTCAGTGCACTGCCCTTCAGCCTGTAACAGATGGGGAGCCC
>NW_007252844.1:0-513 GCF_000164805.1 Carlito syrichta
TGTACCTTTTCCAGAGAAAGAGAAATGGATGTGCAGTTGTCAATGAGGCACGATTGCATATCTAAGTCTTTTACCTGGGAAATACCATTTAAAGTATAGAGTTCACAGATGGTGAAGCAGTAATAGAGGCCAGACAGTGAGGGGTGGCTTGCTTTGAGAGCGGGAGGGAGGAGGGAAGTAAGGAGGATTAGGGGTAATATGTTTGTGTGGATTAGGGGTGAAAGTTGAGATAAGGAAGGTGGGTGATTATGGGCAGCAACGAGAAAGGAGGATGAATAGGAGTAGTAGGAAAAAGGGTATGATTACTATTAAAGGAATGGATTGAGGACTATCATATGGAAATTTGGTTATGTGGAGTTTTCCTGGATGGAGGGCAGATAGGGGGAGTGACTGATGCGGGATATTCGAAGTTTGAGAGGATGACCCGGTACTGTGGAACAAGAAAGGGTCAGTGTTTCTGTGGAGGGAAGGAGAAGAGGAGATATTTTAGCTGACTTGAGGCGGGAAATGTGG
>NW_007252844.1:1263-4645 GCF_000164805.1 Carlito syrichta
TGAGGTGAAAGAAGGTTTTAAGGAAAGAGGTGAGGGCTGCTGGGTTAGGGTGGAAAATTGGGTGTAATTAGGGTATGATATTGGAGAGTTGTGGGGCCTCATTTGCTGATGAGGAGGAGGCGTTGATGAGTATGGCAGGGAGAGGTTTTAGGGCTGCGTGGTGGGCTGCTCTGTCGGCTCATGAGTTTCCTTGGGTGATAAAAGATGAATTGACTTGGTGGGCTTTACAGTGGGAGATGCCAATGGCTTTTGGGAGTAGGGAGGCTTGAAGGAGGTCAGAAATAAGCTTAGCATTTATGATGGCTGATCCCTTGGTGGTTAGTAGTCCTTGTTCCTGCCAGATAGCTGAGTGTGAAACCAGGATGTGGAAGACATACTTAGAGTCAGTGTAAAGTGACAGAGAGTGTCCAGCCGCCAGCTGGAAGGCTCGAATAACTGCTGTGAGTTCTGCCTGCTGATTGGTGGTATGGGGCGGGAGAGTTACCTTCGATGACATCCGTGGCTGAGGTGACAGCATATCCTGCTACTCGGGACCCCTCATGTATGTACAAACTTCCGTCTGTGAACCATATGTAAGAGGGCTTAGATAAGGGTCCTTCCTGAATATGTACGGGGCAGGGAAGTAGGGACTCGAGGACCTCAACACAGTTATGGATTGGAGTGTCAGTGGGAGAGGAAGGAAGTAGTGAGGCCGGGTGAAGAGGTGCACAGGCTTGGAAGGAGATGGAAGGATCTTGGATAAAGAAAACTAGAAGGGAAAGAACCTGGCTGGGAGGGAGTGTTTTGAGGCCCTTATATCCTAGGAGGTGATGTAGATGATGGGGGGAAGTTATAGTGATAGGTGCTCCAAATGTGAGTTTTTCTGATTCGCACACCAGTAAGTGGGCAGCTGATAGAGCCCGCAGGTACAGGGCCCATCCCTGGGCTGTGTGGTTGAGTTGCTTTGAAAGATAGGCTACGGGGGCAAATGTTTGTCCACTAAATTGACCTAGGACTCCTAAGGCTGCACCCTTATTTTTGTGGATGTATAGGGTGAAGGGCTGGAGGACATCGGGTAGTCATAGGGCAGGGGCCTGGAGGAGAGCCAGTTGGAGGGCAGTAAAAGGCTGTTTAACAGCTGAGAGGGAGAATAAGGGTTCCTTTGGGTCCTCTTTAGCGAGGTTGTAGAGTGGCTTGACGAGAAGGGCAAAATTGAGGATCCAGGCTCGGAAGTAGCCCGCTAATCCCAAAAATGACTGGATTTCCTTCTTTGTCTTTGGTGTTTGGAGGGATTGAATAACGGCTTTACGGTTGGTTGTTATGGCCTTTTGTTGGTGTGAGATGGTGACCCCAAGGTAAGTGACCTGTGTTTTGGACAATTGAGCCTTTTGGGGGAAGGCTCAGTATCCCTTTTCTACTAGAAAGTTAAGGAGTAGGGCCATGTCATTGTGAGAGTCTATAAGAGAAGGGTTGCATAAGAGGAGATCATCTACATATTGAAGTAGAGTGGATTTTGAGAGTGATAGGAGTGTGAGGTCTGCTGCCAGTGTCTGACCAAAGAGGTGAGGACTATCTTGAAATGCCTGTGGGGGGACTGTCCATGTGAGTTGTTGGGAGTGGTGGGGAAACGGAGTCAGTCCAGGTAAAGGCAAAAATGTCTTGGGAGTCAGCTGCCAAGGGAATGGTGAAGAATGCATCTTTGAGGTCTATGACTGAAAAATAAGTTGCCGTTGGAGGAATGGTGGACAGGATAGTATATGGGTTGGGGACTAGCAGGTGGATGGGGAGAATGGCTACGTTTATTTGTCAGAGGTCTTGGATGAGCCGGTAGGTTCCGTCGAGTTTTATGATGGCCAGAATGGGAGTATTGTAAGGCAAGTTGGTGGGTCTGAAATACCCCTTCTGTAGCAGGGTTTTTATGACAGGTTGTAGACCTAGAAGACTGGCCCTGGGGAGGGGATATTGTGGCTGACTAGGGTGGGTGGACGGGTTTTTTAACTGGATGTGAACAGGTGGGCATTGGGCTAATGAAGGGGTGTTTATGTCCCAAATCAGTGGGTTGACTGTCAAGGCGAGTGGGGGAGGGAGTGAGGCGGGTTGTGGGGAGGGGGTTGAGGGGGTAGAGGCTAAAAGGAGGAGTAAGGAAGTTGTTGGGGATGGGTTAGTGAGGGCAGCACTGGGGTTAAAAGTAATGGATGCCTGAAATTTAGCCAAGATGTCCCTTCCCATAAGGGGTATGGGGCACTGAGGCATGACCAAGAAGGAGTAGGTAAATGGGATATTAGCAAATATGCATGTTAGCATAGGGGTTATGTGTGGGATAATGGTTTGGCCCCCTACCCTGACTACCGGGGACCGAGACGGTGAGGTTGGCCCCCAGAACTCCCGCAGGACAGAAAGAGTGGCTCCAGTGTCTAGCAGGAAGAGGATGGGACATCCATCAACTGTAATTTTGACCCTAGGCTCCCAAGCATTTGAGATATGTGTTGGGTGGGGAAACCCAGGGCCCCGTCATTCCAAGGCAGCCATGCCTAGTAGGTCCAAGGTGGAGTTGGAGGCTGACTCTCTGCTCCTCTCTGGGGGCCGGGGCAGTACACCATCCAATGTCCCGGAAGGTTGCATTTGGGGCAAGGTCTTGATGGAGGTTTGGGGTTAGGGCAGACTCATGGCCAATGTCCCTCCTTACCGCACTTGAAACAGGGCCCCGGTGGGTCACGTTTGGTTTGGACGCCTCCTTTACTGTTATGGGGGACTGTGTCTGTCCCACAGAGAGCCTGAGCTAGCATTTGATATTGTTGTCGCTTAGCCTTTTCGTCTCGGTTGTGATACACCTTAAAGGCGGTAGCCAAAACCTCATTTTGGGGTGTAAGGGACCCTTGATCTAGCCTTTTTAATTTGGACCTAATGTCTGGATAGCTTTGAGAGAAAAAATAAGTCATAAGGAGTTGTCGTCCATCCGGAGATTCAGGGTCCAAATTAGTAAACTGTTGGAGGGCTTTTGTGAGGCGATTGAGGAAGGAGGAAGGGTCTTCATTCTTTTCCTGGATTATTTCCTGCAGCTTTTCAAAGTTAATAGCCTTTTGTGCTGCCCTCCTTAACCCAGAAAGGAGACAGGTGGAAAATTGATCTCTGGCCCGGAGGCCATTCGGGGAATTATAATCCCACTCAGGGTCTTGGTCTGGGACTGCTACTGCCCCAAGGGGATGTGTCGGGGAGGTCTGGTGGACCTCATCTGCATACGTTCTTGCCTGTTCCCAGACCCTTCTGCGTTCTTCAGGGAGAAAAGTGTTGGAGAGGACCATGTAAATGTCATGAAAGGTGAGGCTGTAAGCCTGGAGAAGGTAAGGTATTGGAATTCCTTGGTGTAGGTGGCTGGGTTAGTTGTGTAAGACCCCAGTTTTTT
>NW_007252845.1:0-576 GCF_000164805.1 Carlito syrichta
GAGCCACCAAGCCTGGCCTGAAAACCATTCTTAACGTGTGAGCTGTATAAGAACAGACTGTAGCTTGGTCTGATCTACGGGCTGGAGACTAAATACACAAAGAAGGAGATGGTGCATGAAAACACACGAAATAAGGTTCGCGTGGAGGTCAATCATTACTCAGATCTCTTCACCTGTGAAGCGTGTTCCTGACTATATCTCATCTGTACAATTTTTAAAACTGAAAATTCATTGGATGTATTTAAGGCTTGAGATGGGTGGGAATTTGCAAAGACTTACAGAATTGCAGTTTTATTGCTGGAAGAAAACTTGGAGTCTATCTGATTTGAACCCCTTATTCATTTTATAGATAATAGAATTGAAAACTCATTAATAAACATGGTTCACTAACTTACAGATATCGCAGAGACAGCAGGCCTTCAAAAGTATCTTTCCGTAACTCAGTTATGGAGTTTTCACTGAGGATTCTGGAAAATGAAAAGGTTATTTCTGGGTGATCATGAAACAAATTGCAGCTGCTTGCCACACAGAACCAGCTCCTGTATGTGGAGGAAGCCTAGGAGTGATGCCGCTGAA
>NW_007252845.1:1185-3273 GCF_000164805.1 Carlito syrichta
CACTGCCCTCTCTCTGACCCCACCATAACTGCTTTTATTATGATCTTTTTAAAAGACAGGGTTCACTCTGCTGTCCAGGCCAGAATGCAGTGGCACAATCACAGCTCACTGCAGCCAAGAAGCCCCCAGTATGCCCCTCCCATCACTGCCCTCTCTCTGACCCTACTGTAACCGCTTTTATTATTATTTTTTTTTTTTTTTGAGTTGGAGTCTCACTCCGTCACCCAGACTGGAGTGCAGTGGCTGCTCCTGGCCACCGCAGCCTTGACCTGCTGGGCTCCGGCAATCCTTCCGCTTCAGCCTTCCAAGTAGCTGGAACTACAGGCATGAGCTACCATGCCCGGCTCATTTTTTGATTTATTGTAGAGATGAGGTCTCGCCAAGGTGCCCAGGTGGGTCTCGAACCTGCAGGCTCAGGCAATCCACTCACCTCAGCCTCCCAAAGCGCTGGGATTACAGACTGAGCCACCGAGCCGGGCTTATTATTGTTTTTTTGAGAGACAGGGTTCACTCTGCTGTCCAGGCTAGAATGTAGTGGCACAATCAAGCTCAATGCAGCCTGAACTCCTGGATTCAAGCGACTGGCTTTGTTGCCCAGGCTGGTCTCAAACTCCTGGCCTCAAGTGATCCTCCTGCCTTGGCCTCCCAAAGTGCTGGGATTGCAGGTGTGAGCTACCACCCACAGCCCGCTATTTTGACTTTTATCGTAATTTTCTTACTGTATTATTTATTTATTATAGAGATGGGATCTCACTCTGTCACTCAGGGTAGGGTGCAATCATAGCTCATTGCAGCCTCCAACTCCTGGGCTCAGGTGATCCTACCACCTCAGCGCCTCAAAGTGCTGAAATTACAGGCACACGTCACCATGCCTGGCCAATTTTCTTTTTTTTTATTTTTTTATTATTTTATTATTTTTTTTGAGTTGGAGTCTCACTCTGTTGCCCAGACTGGAGTGCAGTGGCCGCTTCCAGCCACCGCAGCCTTGACCTGCTGGGCTCCAGCTATCCTTCCGCCTCAGCCTTCCAAGTAGCTGGAACTACAGGTGAGCGCTACAATGCCCAGCTCATTTTTAAAAATTATTTGCTGTAGAGATGAGGTCTCGCCAAGTTGCCCAGGTGGGTCTCAAACCCGCGGGCTCAGGCAATCCACTCACCTCAGCCTCCCAAAGGTGCAGGATTGCAGGCTGAGCCACCAAACCCAGCAATTTTCTTGTTTTTAAAGTGTAGTTTTATCTATCAAATATCAGCCTTCAACATCAGAGATTCATTTTACCTCTCCTTGAACGTTATATAAATGATATAGTACACATGTTATTTCCTATGTCATTTCTTTCACTCAGCATCCTGTTTGTAAGGTCAAGATGTTGTATGCAGCTGAGGATGGTTCATTTCCATGCCTGCGCTGTGTGTCCAATGAGGTGCCATGAGCTACACGTGGCTGCTGAGTACCTGAGAGTGGCTGGTGGGACTTTAATCTCTTTAGCTGTAGTTTTAAATTTAAAAACTGATACTTGATATAGTTATTAGGAAACATTTAAGTATGTTTGTATAACTTGTGTATATGGCGCTACTTTTTCAACTGCAAATTTTATGAAATCTAAATAAAGATTAAGTATTTTGCAGGAGTATATTTTATTTATTTATTTATTTTTTGATTCAGTATCTCACTCTGCCACTCCGGCCGAAGAGCAATGGCACACTCATGGCCACTGCAGCCTTGACCTGCTGGGCTCAGGTGATCCTTCCGCCTCAGCCTTTCATGTAGCTGGAACCACAGGCACGCACCACCACGCCTGGCTAATTTTTGTATTTATGAGGTAGAGATGAGGTCTCACCAAGATGCCCAGACTGGTCTCGAAACTGTGGGCTCAGGTAATCCTCTCACTTCGGCCTCCCAAAGTGCTGGGATTATAGGTGTGAGCCACCATGCCTGGCCACAGGAGTTTAAATGAATGGAGTAACCCTCTAAGTCCTAGAAAGGAAAGAAATCTAAGACCTATCAGGAAGTGAAAGGATCAAGGCTGGGCTTGGTGGCTTACTCCTGTAATCCCAGCACTTTTGGGAGGCTGAGGCAGGACCATCACTT
>NW_007252845.1:3806-4955 GCF_000164805.1 Carlito syrichta
ATTACAGGCTGAGCCACCAAGCCTGGCCAAACTTAATTTTAAAGTAACCATAGAACTGCATCAACAGAGGTTGATTTGGGATGTGGAGAAGGAAATACTTTTCCTTGGAAGTATTAGCCTCAAAAATTCTGGACCAAGAGGGATAAAATGCAGTTCATTTTTGTATTCATATTTGCAGAGAATATACTCACAGTTTCTCAGGCCAGGGGTATGCTCTCCATGCATTTTTTTCAATGGAGGAGATAGCATTTCCTCGGAAATTTCTGTGAAGAAACACAGTTAATATCCTTTAAGAAGTAGGAAAAGAATGATGGAACAGAACAAGTAAACGAATCATGGCCACCTCATGGGGGATATGAAAATACTGAAAATAATGCGTTTTCTGATTTCCAGTTTCAGCTGCCCAGTCGGCACACCATTAATCAAGACCTAACACGAGGCCACTCGCACCATGAGGCACACCCCACCCCCACTCTTGAATCATCACTAAAACCTATCTGGGCTTCTTCTGCGGTGCTTCCTACTCCCATCACAACCCATCTGGCTTGGCCTCTGCTCTCTCTCTCCTAGACTTTTTGAGAGCTTTCTATTTGGTCTCCCTGGATTAAGCTTTCCCCTCAGATCACTCCACACATGGATTATAAAATAATCCTCCTGTTTTAGTCTCAATCTTTCTTGCTTGAAAACTTTTTAAGTTGGGTCTCACTCTGTCACCCAGGCTGGAGTGCAGTGGCACAATCTCCGCTCACCACAGCCTCGAACTCCTGGGCTCAGGTGATTCTTTCATTTCAGCCTCCCAAGTAGCTGGGACTATAGGAACATGCCACCATGCCCAGCTAATTTTTTTTTTTTTTTTTAGAGAGATGAGGTCTCACTATGTTACCCAGGCTGGTCTTGATCTCCTGGGCTCAAGCTATCCTCCCACCTTGGCCTCCTCCAAAGTGCTGGGATTACAGGTATGAGCCACCACACCTACCCTTTGCATGAAAACTTTCAATGGTTCTCCATACCTCACCATATAACCTTCAAACTCCTAGAGCTGATATTCAAGGTTTTTCAGAGTATCTTCACTGTGTCTCACCCAATTCCTTGCATAGAGATTGGTCTACTAACTCCCCACCTCACTTGCAGCCACCTAGCTGTCTTCTC
>NW_007252845.1:5595-6821 GCF_000164805.1 Carlito syrichta
TGGCTCTTAGGATCGACTTTTTTTTTTTGAGTCAGGGTTTCACTCTGTTGCCCCGGCTGAAGTGCAGTGGCATGGTCACAGCTCACTGCAGCCTCCAACTCTGGGCTCAGGTGATCCTCCCGCATCAGCCTCCTGAATAGCTGGGGCTACAGGCAAATGCTACCATGCCTGGCTAATTTTTACATATTTTTTGTAGAGACGAGGTCTTCCTATGTTGCCTTGGCTGGTCCCCAATTCCTGGGCTCAAGTGGCCCTCCCACCCTGGCCTCCCAAAGTGCTGGGATTACAGGTGTGAGCCACCATGCCCAGCCCAGGATCTCCTCCTAACCACTTTGTTGTGCATCATTAATGAGATGATGAGAGGGACATGCTTGGCAAACAGGGTGAGGGTGCAGCAAAGCTGGGAGGAGAGCAGAGGTGAAGCCATGCCATGAAAGGAGGAAGAGCAATTGCAGGTGAGAAACAGGAGATGGCACAGCAGGAAAAGGGGGGGGGAGGGAGGAGCTGGCAAGCCAAAGGCAAGAGCAGAAAGGCAGTCGATGGGGTCTGGGAGGACAGGAAGGCCCAGGAAGGCCTCCAGGGGAAGGTGGCCACGTCAGGCAGGAAGCAGAGCGTCAAGAAAGGCGAGTCTTACAGAGTGGTGAAGGTACCATTGTAGGTGCCGGGCTCCAGCACGGGCACGTGGTGGAGCCTCTGCTGTGGGCTGAGATCAAAGCATGACAAGGTCTCATCTCTGCATGAACAGAGCTTGCATATGTCGGTGCTGGTGGTGGCGCCCTGTTCCTCCTTTGTCACAGCCAAAGCCTTGTTTGGGGTGCCACTTTCAGACTGCACCCGGACATCCTGAGTGAGCACCACGTGGAGAGGTCGGCCTCTGGTTGTAGACAGGATTGGGTGCCGAGTCTGATCCTGGGTTGGCCGTTCAAGCGTAGTCTTCTCCGGGGCCTTAGAATGTTCAGCCTCCGTAGTGGCCTCTGGGGTTATGACGAGCCCCAGGTCCGGCTGAGTTGGGGTCTCCCGCATGGGGGGAGAGAGTTTAACCCCTGTAGCGGGTTCTGCAGTTACAGCAAGTTCCAAATGTTGGGCTGTGACTTGAGTTAGGCTTGGGTGATGGGTTTGAAGCTGGCCAGGGCGCTTTGAAGTCACTCTAGTCATTGGGGCTGTTGACGGCTCAGCCTGCACAGGGGGTGCTGGCGTGATGGTGAGCCCCAGGTCCAAAGGCTGGG
>NW_007252846.1:0-848 GCF_000164805.1 Carlito syrichta
TAACTAACTAGCTAGCTAACTGGCTAGTTAGATGGCTAGCTGACTTAAATATCTACCTGAGTAGCTAGCTGAATAGCTAGCTGACTTAACTGGCTAGTTGACTAGCTGACTAGTTAACTGACTTAACTATGTACCTGAATAGTTACCTGACTTGCTAGCTGACTTAACTAGCTAGCTGGCAAGCTAGTTGACTTAACTAGCTGACTAACTGATTGGCTAGCCTGATCTCCAGCTGACTTAACTAGCTAGGTACCTGCTTGGCTATATGGCTAGCCAGTTGGTTTAACTCGCTAGCTACCTGGCTGGCTAGCAGGATAGGCAGCCTGCAATCTAGCCAGCATGCTGGCCACCTGGCAATCCAGAAGGCTTAAAAAGACAGCTGGCTGGTAAGACAGTGGAATAGCCAGCTGGCTTAAATAGCCAGGCACCCTGTTGGTCAGCCGGATAGGCAGCCAGTTTAACTAGCTGGCCACTTATCTGACCAGCCTGCTAACCAGCCAGCTTAAGTTGCCAGCCACCTACCTAGCCAGCCGGTTAACCAACTGTCTTAACTAGCTGACTTAACTAGATAGCCATCTGGCTAGCCAGCTGGCTTAACTAGTGAGCCACCAAGTGAGCCAGACGACTATCCAACTCACTTAAGTCGTTGACTAAACTGGCTAGCAATCTGGCTAACAAGCTGACTTTATTAGCTAGGTACCTACCTAGACAGGTGGCTAGCAAGCTGACTAAACTACCTGACTTAACCAGTTAGCCAGCAGGCCAGCCAGCTGACTTAACTCGCTAACCTACCTAGCAAGCCAGATGGCTAGCCACTTGAATTAAGTAGCTGACTTAACAATCTAGGC
>NW_007252846.1:1376-3533 GCF_000164805.1 Carlito syrichta
AGCTGGCTAGTCAGCTGACAAACTAGGTAAGTTAACTAAGTAGCCAGCTTGCCAGACAACTGACATAACTAGTTAGCTACCTAGCTAGCAAGCAGGCTAGCTAGCTGACTTAACTAGCTGAGTTAATTAGCTACCTAGCTGACATATCTAGCTGACTCACCTAGCTAGATTCCTAGTTTGCCAGCTGACTTAAATAGCTGAAATAATTAGCAAACCAGATGGCTGCTCATTTGACACAAATAGCTTTTTAACTAGCTAGCCAGCTGGTTAGACAACTGAAGTAATGTGCTTATTTAACTAGCTACCCAGCTGGTTAACCAGCTGACTAAAGTAGCTGACTTAACTAGCTGGCCAGCTGCCTAGCCACCTGACTTAATTGCCTAGCTACCTAGCTAGCCAGCAGCATAACCAGCTAGGTAGTCAGCTACTTAACTAAGTAGCTGACTTAGCTGACTTAACGATGTAGCCAGCTGGCTAGTCAGCAGACTTAACTACCAATCTACCTAGATAAACAGCTGTATAGCCAGTTGACTTAACTAGCTGTCCAAACTAGATAGCCTATAGGCTAGACAGCTGACTTGTGTAGCTATCTACCTACATAGCCTGTTGTCTTACTGGCTGACTTAACTAATAACTACCTAGTTAACCTGGTGGCCAGCAAACTGACTTAAGTAGGTGACTTAACTAGACAGCCAGCTGGGTAGTCAGCTGACTCAACTAGGTAACTACCCTGATAGGCAGTTGGTTAGCTAGCTGACTTAACTAACTTTCAACTTGCTAGCCAGCTGACTTAACTAGCTGACTTAAATAGCTTGTCAGCTGGTTGGCCACCTAAATTAACTAGATGATGTAACTTGTTAGCCAGCTAGCTAACCATCTGACTTAACTAGCTCACTACCTAGCTAGCCAGCTGGCTACCCAGCTTACTTAACTAACTGGTGTAAATAGCTGGACTGCTTGCTAGTCAGCTGAATTAACTATCTTGCGATACAGCTAGCCAGGTGCTAGTCAGCTGATTTAACTAGCTGACTTAAGTAGATAGCCAGCTGTCTAACCAGCTCACTTAATTAGCAAGCTACCTAGCAAGCCAGCTGGCTACCCAGTTGACTTAACTAGGTGACTTAAATAGCTAGGCAGCAGGCTAGACAGCTGACTTAACTATCTAGCTACCTGACTAGTCAGCTGCCTTGCCAGCTGACTTAACTAGGTGACTTAACAAGCTAGCCAGCTTGCTAGCAGGCTGACCTAACTTCCTAGCTACATAGCTAGCCAGCTGGATAGACAGCTGACTTAACTAGCTAGCTACCTACATAGCCCGATGGCTTGAGAGCTGACTTACTTACCTAGCTATCTAGCTCACCAGCTGGCTAGTGAACTGACCACCGAGTTACTGAACCAGCTTGCTCAATGTCTAGCCAGCTGACTTAACTAGCTAACTCCAGCAAGCCAGCAGGCTTGCCAGCTGACTAAACTCGCTGACTTAACTAGCTAGCAAACTGACTTAATTAGATGACTTAACCAGCTACCTAACTAGCTATCCAGCTGGTTAAACTAGCTGAAACACCTAGCTAGGCAGATGGCTAGCCATCTGACTTAACTAGCTTTTTAATTACCTAACCAGATGGATAGCCAACTGACTTAGTGAGTTGACTTAACTAGCTAGCCAGCTGTTTGCCAGCTGACTTAACTAGCTGACTTATCCAGTTAGTCAGCTGGCTAGCAAGATGACTAAACAAGATGGGTATCTAGATAGCCAGCTGGCTAGCCAGCTGTCTTAACTGACTTAAGCTTGCAAGCTGGCTAGCCAGCTCACTTAAGCAAGCTGGATAGCAAGCTCACTTAACTATCTTGCTAACTACCTAGCTAGCAGGCTACTTAACTGAATTAACTAGCCTTCTGATCCAACTAGCCTGTTGGCTATCATGGTGACTTAACACGTTAGCATCACTAGATAGCCAGGTAGCTACCTAACTGACTTAACTACCTACTTAACTACCTTGCAAGTTGGCTAGCCAGTTCTTTTATCTAGCTGAATTAGCCAGCTAACCAGCTAGCTAGCCAACAGGTGAGTTAACTAGCTCGCTACCAAGCTGGCCAGCTGGCTAGCCTGCAGACTTAACTAGCTAGCTACCTAGATAGCCAGCTGATTTAAATATT
>NW_007252846.1:3932-5247 GCF_000164805.1 Carlito syrichta
CATTAGTTAACTAGCTAATAACCTGACTCAACCTGCTCACGTAACCCATTAGCTCACTAGCTAGCTAGCTGTCTTAATCAGCTGACTAACTTCAAAAGCTAGACCTAACTAGCTGACTTAGGTAGCTGACCTAACTATTTAGATAACTGACTTAACTGGCTGACTTAACTAGTTAGCTAGCTGACATAACTACCTACATTAAATAGTTAGCTAACTATTTAACTAGCTGTGTAACTAGCTGATATAATAATTAGCTAACTAATTAGGTACCAGACTTAAATACCTGACTTAAATAGTGCAATTTAGTGAGCTAGCTCACTTAGCTAGCTAGCTATTTAGCTAGCTGATTTAGGTAGCTGACTTAAGTAGTTGAATAATGTGATAGCTAGTTGAAATAACGAATTGGGTAAAGAGTTATCTAACTGTTTTAATTCATTTGTAAACTGGTTAGCTAGCTGTCTTAACTAGTTGGTTAACGAGTTAGCAAGGTGGCTTAAATATTTGGCTGAGTACACAGACTACTTAGCTGGATTAACATGTTCGCTGAACTCGGCCGACTTATTAGCTGGCTTGACATGTCAGCCGACTAGTTGGCTGACTAGTTATCTGTGTTAACTAGCTGACTAACGAGTTGGCCCACCAGTTAGCAAGGTTAACTAGTTGCCTGCATCTTTGCTGAAAAAACTAGTGTGCCGAATAGTTGGCCGATGAGTTGGTTGACCTAACTAGTTGGCCTACTAGTTAACTGAGCTAACTTGTCAGTTTACAAGTTGGTCAACTATTTGGTCGATTGGTTAGCTGATTTATCTAGTTAGCCGGCTAGTCAGCAGACCGGTTAGCTGCCTAAAATAGTTGGCCAGCAAGTGAGACAACAGGTGAGTTGACTTATCTAGTCAGCCTGTGAGTAAGCCGACTGGTCAGCTGACTTAACTAGTTGGTCCGTGAGTGAGTTAACTGGTCAGCCAAATTTAGTCAACTGGCAAGTGAGCTAACTGGTCAGAAGAATTAACAAGTCGGCCAGAGAGTGAGCCGATCGGTGAGCTGACTTAATTAATTGGATGGCTATAGAGCCGACGGTGAGCTGCCTTAACTATTCAGTCGGTAAGTGAGCCCACTGGTGAGCTGACATAACTAGTCAGCTGGAGAGCAAGGTGACCAGTTAGCTGTCCTGTTGGTTTGCAAGCTAGCCAACAAGATAGTTGACCTGTTGACTGGTGAGTGAGCCGACAAATTTCCTGACAGGTAGGCAGGCGAGTGAGCCGACTAGTTAGCTGACCTGATGGAAAGCGAGTGAGCCCAGTAATTAGCTGCCCAG
>NW_007252846.1:5776-7264 GCF_000164805.1 Carlito syrichta
AGACATCAAGCTTGCTAGCGGCCTGGCAAGCTGGTTAACAAGCCAGCTTAAATAGCCAGCTGACTAGCTAGACATTAGAACAGCCAAATGGGTTAACTAGCCACCCACCCTGCTGGTCAGCTGGCTAGCCATCTGGTTTAACTAGCTGACCACCTACCTGACCAGTCTGCACACCAGCCGGTTTAACTTGCCAGACATCTTGCTATCCAGCCACATATTCAGCTGACTTAACTAGCTGACTTAACTAGATAACCATCCTGCTAGCAAGCTGACTTCACTTGCTAGCCTCCTAGCTTGACAGCCAGCTTAAAAGCTCAGATAGCTCACTGAATTACCTAACTAACCAGCCCTCAACCCAGCTGACTTAATTAGCTAGCTACCTACCTAGCCAGGTGGATAGCCAGCTGACTTAACTAGCTGACATAACCAGCTAGCCAACTGGCTAGCCAGCTGACTGAAGTAGCTAGCTAACTAGCTAGCATATGGTAGCCACTTGTATAAACTAGTAGCTAGCCAGCTGACTCAACTAGCTGACTTAACTCATTAGCCAGCTGGCTAACCAGCTGATTTAACTAGCTGACAATACTAGCAAGCCAGGTGGCTAGCCAGCTTACTTAGCTAGTTAGCTACATACATATCCTGCATGCTTGCCACGTGACTTAACTCTCTAACTACCTAGCTATGCTGCTAGTTAGCGAGCTGAATTAACTAGGTTACCTAACTAGATAGCTAGCTGGCTAGCCAGCTGATTTAACTAGTAAGCTACCCAGCTAGGCATCTGACTTAACTAGCTAGCTACCTAGCTGGCCTGCTGAATTTTCTAGCTGAAATAGCTAGCTAGATTCCTAGCTAGCTATATAGCTAGGTAACTGACTTATCTAGCTGACTTAACTAGCCAGCTAACTGACATAACTAGCTGTCTTAATTAGCTGGCTACCTAGCTGGCCAGCTGAAATAACAGGCTTGGTATCTAGTTAAACAGCTGACAAGCCAACAGACTTAACTAGTTGAAGTAACCAGCTAGCAAGCTGGCACAACCAACTGACTTAACTAGTCAATCAGCTGGCTATCCAGCTGACTTAACTAGCTCTCTACCTAGCTAGCAAACTGGCTAGTCAGCAGACTTAACTAGCTGACTAAATTAGCTAGCCAGCTGGCTAGCCAACTGACTTAAAAAGCTCACTACCTAGCTACCCAGCTGGCTAGCCAGCTGACTTAACTCTCTGTCTTAAGTAGCTAGCCTGCTGGGTAGACAGCTGAATTAAATATCTTGCTATATAGCTAACCAGCAGGTTATATAACTGACTTTAATAGGTGACTTACCTAGCTATTCAGCTGACTAGCCAGCTGGATAGCTAGGTACCAAGTAGCAAGCTACCTAGATGGCCAGCTAGCTTTCCAGCTGACTTAAATAGGTGGCTTAACTAGCTAGCCAGCGAGCTAGACAGCTAACTTAACTATCTAGCAACCTATTTAGGCAGCTGTCTA
>NW_007252847.1:0-2736 GCF_000164805.1 Carlito syrichta
ATCTAGTTATGCCACCTAGATAAGCCAACTGGCTATACAGCT
This sequence comes from Carlito syrichta, assembly GCF_000164805.1. NCBI lineage: Eukaryota > Metazoa > Chordata > Mammalia > Primates > Tarsiidae > Carlito > Carlito syrichta. Next base: position 43 of record NW_007252847.1, read on the forward strand.
GTCTAGTCAGGTAGCTAGTTAGTTAAGTCTGCTGGCTAGCCAACTGGCTACTTGGTTATTTCAACTTTCTAAATCAGATGGCTAATCTGCTGGCTACCTAGGTAGCTAGGTAATTAAGTCTGCTGGCTAGCCAGCTGGAAAGCTTGTTAATTCAGCTAGTTTAGATAGCAGGCTAACCAGCTGGCTAACTCATTAGGTCAACTCGTTAACTCAGTTGTCTAGCTAGCTGTCTTGTAAATCTAGTTACATCATGGGGTAGTCAACTGGTTTGCTAGTTATTTCAGCTAGTTTAGTCCACTGCATAGCTAGGAAGCTAGCAAGTTAAGTCAGCTAGCTAGCTGGTTAAGTCATCTAGTCAATTCACTTAGCTACAAGATAGCTAGCTAGGTAGCAAGCTAATTATATCAGCTACTTAAGTTAGCTGGGTAGTAGGTAGCTAGCTAGTTAAGTTAGCTAGTTAAGTCAGGTTGCTAGCTAGTTTAGTCAGTGAGTTAAGTCAGCTGACTAGACAGCTGCATAGTAGGATATCTAGCTAGTTAAGTCAACTGGCTAGCCAGCTAACTAGCTAGTTAAGTCACCTCGTTAAGTCAGCTCACTTGCCAGCCGGTGAGCTAGGTAGTTAGGTAGTTTAGTCAGCTGACAAGCCAGTGGGCTATGTAGGTAGGTAGCTAGTTGTCACCTGGCTTGCCATCAAGTGTCTCATTTTGTCAGTTAGCTAAGTCAGCTTGCTATACACCTGTGTAGCTAGATAGCCAGCTAGTTAAGTCTGCTGGCTAGCCAGTTGGCTACTTTATTAAGTCAGTTAATTAAGACATCTGGCTAGCCTGCTGGCTAGGAAGGTACCTAGGAACTTAAGTCAGCTGGCTATCCAGTCAACTAGCTTGTTAATACAGCTAGTTAAGTCTGCTGGCATGCCAGCATGCTAGCTAAGTAGCTAGCTCATTATATCAGCTGTATAGCCTGCTGGCTAGATAGGTAAATGACCAAGTTAAGTCAGCTGACTAGCCATCTGGCTAGCTAGGTACCTTGCCATTTAATTCAGCTCTCTAGACAGCTTGTTATCAAGATAAGTCACCTAGTGAATTCAGCTGGATAGCCAGCTGGCTAGCTATGTAGCAAGCTAGTTAATTCAACTGGCTAGAAAGTAGGCCAGCTAGTTAAAACGACTAGTTAAATCAGCTGACTAGCCAGTTGGATAGCCAGGTAGTGACCTAGTTAAGTCAGTTGGCTAGCCAGCTGGCTAGCTAATTAAGTCAGCTATTTAAGACAGCTAGCTATCCAGATAGCTAGAGAACTAGGGAGGTAGTTAAGGCAGCTAGCCACCAGAATAACTACTTAAAGAAGCTTGTTAATCACAGGCTTGGCCAGATGCCTAGCACGTGAATGAACTAGTTGATTAATCAGCTGGTTAAGCAGCTGGCTAGCTAGTTAATTACCTCGATAACTCAGTTGGCTAGACAGCTCGCTAGCTAGTTAAAAGCTAGCTAATTCAGAAGGCTAGACAGTTGTCTGACTTGTTATTTCAGCTAGTAAATTCAACTGGCTAGCTAGGTAGCCAGCTATTTAAGTCAGCTAGCTATGTTAACTAGCTAGCTAGTTAAGTCAGCTAGCTAGATAGATAGCTAGCAAGGATGCTGGATAGTTATTTCAGCTAGTAAATTCAGTTGGTTTGCTAGGTAGCTAGATGGTTAAGTCAGCTAATTATGCCACCTGGCTAGTTAGTTATGTCAGCTTGTTAAGTCAGCTTGCTAGCCACCTGCCTAGCTGGGTAGCTAGCTAGTTTAAACAGCTGGCTAGCTAGTTGGCTAGCTTGTTAAGTCACCTAGTTAAGTCAGCTCGCTAGCCAACTGGTTACCTAGAAACCTAGGTAGTTCAATCAGCTGGCAACCCAGCAGGATATGTAGGTAGTTAACTAGTTAAGTCAGCTTGCTATCCAGCTGGCTAAAAAGCTAGACAGACAGTTCTGAAAGCCTGCTAGCCAGCTGGCTAGTTAGTTAAGTAACCTAGTTAAGTCAGCTGGCTAGACTGCTGGCTAGCTGTGTAGCTATCTAGTTATGTCAGCTGTCCAGTCAGCTGGCTAGCTAGTTAAGTAACCTAGTTAAGTCAGCTGGCTATACAACTGGCTAGTTAGACAGCTAACTAGTTATGTGAGCTGTCCAACCAGCTGGCTGTCTAGTTAAATCAAAAAGTTAAGTCAGCTGACTAGCCGGCTGACTACCTAGGTAGCTTGCTACTTAAGTCAGCTGGGTAGACAGCAGGCTATCTAGTTAAGTCACCTAGTTAAGTCAGCTGTCCAGCCAGCTGGCTACCTATTTAGCAAGCTAATTAATTCAGCTGACTAGCAAGCAGGCCAGCTATTTAAGCCAGCTAGTTAAGATGGCTGGCTTGCCAGCTGGCTAGCTAGGTAGCGAACTAGTTAAGTCTGCTGGCTAGCCAGCTGGCTAGCTATATAAGTCAACTAGTTAATTCATCTGGATTCCCAGCTGGCTAACTTGGTAGATAGCTTGTTAAATCAGCTGGCTAGCCACCAGCCTAGCTAGTGTTGTCAGCTAGTTATTTCAGCTTGCTAACCAGCTAGCTAAATTGTTATGTCAGCTAGTTGAGTCAGCTGGCTAACCAGCTGGCTAGCTGGTTAAGTCAGCTAATTCATTCAAATGGCTAGCCAACTGGCGAGCTAGATAGCTCACTACTTTA
>NW_007252847.1:2871-6506 GCF_000164805.1 Carlito syrichta
TGGTAGCTATCTGGTTAAACCAGATGGCTAGCCGTGTAGTCAAACATTTGGCTAGCTAGTTAAGTCATCTGGCTAGCCAGCTATCCAGTCAACTTGCTAGTCAGCTACTTAAGTCAGTTAGCTATACAGCTAGCTAGTTGTCTGCTAGCAATCAGCTAACTATTCAGCTAGCTTGTTAACTCAGCTAGCTATTCAGCTTGCTAGTCAGCTAGGTAACTGGGCAACTAGATAGCTAAGTCAGCTATCCATCTAACTAGCCAGTTAGCTAGCCATTTAAGTCAGCTAGCTAGACAGCTAGATAGCTTGTTTGGTATCCAGTTATGTCAGGTAGGTAGCTAGTTAGCTAGTCAGCAACATAGCTAAGTCAGCTGACAAATCAGCTAGTTACTTAGCTAACTAGTTGGTTGGCAACTCAGCTCACTGGTCAGCTGACTAATGGGATTGCTCACTTTCTATCAGGTCAGCTAACTTGTCGGCTCACTCGCCTGCCAACCAGTCAGCAAACTAGTCACCTTGCTCGCCAGCCAACAGGTCAACTAATTTGTCGGCTCGCTCACAGGCCAACAGGTCAGCTAACTAGTCGGCTTCCCCACTGACTAGTTAAGTCAGCTCATGGGTTGGCTCACTTGCCGGTTGACTAGTTAAGGCAGCTCATCCTTTGGCTCACTAGCAGGCTTACTACTTAGCTCACCGGTTGGCTCAGTCTTCAGTCAACTAGTTAAGTCTTCTGAGCTGTTGGCTCACTTGCAAGCAAACTAAATTCAGTCGACCAGTCAGCTCACTCGTCGGCTGATTAGTTAAATCAGCTGACAGTTCGGTTCACTCGCTGGTCGACTAGTTAAATCAGCTGACAAGTCGGCTCACTCGCCGGCTGACTAGTTAACTCAACTGACAATTCAGCTCACTCACCGTTCCACTTGTTTAGTCATCTCACCTGTCAGCTCACAAGCAGGCCAACTAGTTAAGTCAGCTAAATGCTCAGCCTACTAGCCGGCCAACTAGTTGAGTTAACTAAACCATCGGTCTACCAGTCGGCCAACTTGTCAGCTGATAAGTTACCTCAGCTAACTTGTAAGCCTACTAGTTAGACCAGTTAAATAGTTGGTCAAAAGTCGGCCGAATAGTTAGTTCAGCAAACCAGAATGAAAACTCGTTAACCAAGCTAACTAGTGGGCCAGCTCCTCAGTCAACTAATTGACCCAGCAAAGTAGTCGGCCATCTAATCGGCTAACATGTTAAGCCAGCTAACTAGTTAGCTAATTAGTAAAGTCAGCTAGTCATTCAGCTAGTTAAATACCTAGCTAACTTTTTAATTCAGGTAGTTAAGTCAGCTAGCTAACTAGTTAAGTCAGCCAGTTAATTCAGCTAGCTAAGTAGTTAATTCAGCTAGGTAAGTAAGTTAGTTAAGTCAGCTTTCTTATGTTGTCAGCTGGTTAAGACAGCTAGCTTGCTAGTTAGCTAACAGGTTAAGTCAGCAGGTTGTGTCAGATAGTTAGCTAGTTAAATGAAGGATTAAATAAGCTGGTTGAGTCAGCTAACTAGTTAGTTAGCAAACAGGTTGAGTTGGTTGGTTGAGTAAGCTAGATAGCTAGTCAACTAATTAGTCAAGTCAGCTGGATGAATCAGATTGCTAGTTAGTTAACGAGTTAAGTAAGTTGGTTGAGTCAGCTAGCTAGCTTGTTAGTTAATGAGTTAAATCAGATAATTAAGAAATGTAGCTAGCACGTTAAATAAGGAATGAGCTAACTAGCTAGATAGCTGGTTAATTCAGCTGGTTAGCCAGTTGGCTAGCAATCTAAGTCACCCTTAAGTTAGCTCACTGGCCAGCAGGTTAGCTAGGTAGTTAGGCTGTTAAGTCAGCTGGCAAGCCAGCATGCTATGTAAGTAGGTAGCTAGTGAAGTCAGCTGGCTAGCCATCCGGTGTCTAGTTAGTCAGATGGTTAAGTCAGTTGGCTATACAGCTGTCTAGCTAGGTAGATAGCCAGTTAAGTCTGCTGGCTAACCAGCTGGCTACTTCATTAAGTCTGCTAGTTAAGTCAGCTGGCTAGCCTGCTGACTAACTAGGTAGCTAGGCAATTAAGTCAGCTGTCTAGCCACCTGGCTAACTAGTTAAATCAGATAGTTAAGTCAACTTGTTAGCCAGCTTGCTAGCTAGGTAGCTAGCTAGTTATATCACCTGTGTAGCATGCTGACTATATAGATAAGTCACCTAGTTAAGTCAGCTGACTAGCCCGCTGGATTGCTAGGTAGCTTGATAATTATTCAGCTGGCTAGACAACTGATTCGCTAGATATGTCACCTTGTTAATTCAACTGGATAGCCAGATGGCTAACTATGTAGCAAGCTAGTTAATTCAACTGGCTAGATAGCAATCCAACTAGTAAAGCCAGCTAGTTATGACAGGTAGTGACCTAGTTAAGTCAGTTCATTAGCCAGCTGGCTAGCTAATTAAGACAGCTATTTATCTCAGCTGGCTATCCAGGTGGCTGTAGTGGTAGAGAGCTAGTTATGGCAGCTTGCTAGTCAGCTGGATCACTAGTTAATTCAGATAATTTAGTCACATGGCTAGCGAACTACCTAACTCATTAATCAACTAGTTAATCAGCTGGCTAACCAGTTGGCTTGCTAGTTAATTCACCTCATTAAGTCAGTTGGCTGGACAGCTCGCTAGCTAATTAAAAAGCTAGTTAAGTCATTTGACTACACAGCTGGCTAGGTAGTAATTTCAGCTATTTAAGTCAGCTAGCTAGATAGATACATCAGATAGTTACTTCAGTTGGCAAGTCAGCTGCCTAGCTGTGTAGCTAACTTGTTAAGTCAGGTGACTAGCTAGCTGGCTAGCTAGTTAGGTCACCTAGTTAAGTCAGTTCGCTAGTCAGCTGGATACCTAGGAACTAGATATTTAAGTCAGCTGTCAAGCATGTGGGATACGCATGTAGTTAACTAGTCAAGTCAGCTGACTAGCCCCTTGATGAGCTATTAATGTCAGCTAGCTAAATCAGCTGGCTACACAACTGGCTAACGAGTTCAGTCACCTAGTTGAGTCAGCAGGCTAGCCAGCTGGCTAACTCTTTAATTATGCTACTTAATTCAACTGGCTATCCATCTGGCTACGTAGGTAGCTAGCTACCTAAGTCAGCTTTATAGCCAGCTGGCTAGCTGGTTATGTCAGCTAGAAAATTCAGCTGACTAGCCACCTGGCTAGGTAGGTAGGTAGTTAATTAAGTCAGCTGGTTAGCCAGATGGCAACCTAGTTAAGTCAGCAAGGTAAGTGAGCTGGCTAGATGGATGGCTAGCTAGGTGGCTAGCTAGTTAAGCCAGCTGGCTAGACTGATGGATATCTAGTTAAGTCAGCTAGTTAACTCAGTTAGTTAGCCAGATGGCTGGCTAGGTGACTGGCAAGTTAAGCTGTCTGGTTAGCAGGCTGGTCAGGTAGGTGGCCAGCTAGTTAAACTGGCTGGCTAGCCGAATGACCAGCATGTTGGCGGGCTAGTTAACCTGGCTGGCTCTCCGACTGTCCAGCCAGCCTGCTGGCTATTTAATCTGTCTGTCTAGCCTGCTGGGCAGCCCACTAGCTAGCTATCTGGATGCCTATCCAGCTAGCCAGCCAGGTAGCTAGCTAGTTAAGCCAGATG
>NW_007252847.1:6526-12171 GCF_000164805.1 Carlito syrichta
AAGCCAGCTAGTTATGACAGGTAGGGACTAGTTAAGTCAGTTCATTAGCCAGCTGGCTACCTAATTAAGACAGCTATTTATCTCAGCTGGCTATCCAGGTGGCTGTAGTGGTAGAGAGCTAGTTATGGCAGCTGGCTAGTCAGCTGGATCACTAGTTAATTCAAATAATTTAGTCACATGGCTAGCCAGCTACCTAGTTCGTTAATCAACTAGTTAAGTCAGCTGGCTAACCAGTTGGCTAGCTAGTTAATTCACCTCGTTAAGTCAGTTGGTTAAAAAACTACTTAAGTCATTTGACTACACAGCTGGCTAGGTAGTAATTTCAGCTAGTTAAGCCAGCTAGCTAGCTAGATACATCAGATAGTTAATTCAGTTGGCAAGTCAGCTGCCTAGCTGTGTAGCTAACTTGTTAAATCAGATGACTATCTAGCTGGCTAGCTAGTTAGGTCACCTAGTTAAGTCAGCTTGCTAGTCAGCTGGATACCTAGGAACTAGGTAGTTAAGTCAGTTGGCAAGCATGTGGGATACGCATGTAGTTAGCTAGTCAAGTCAGCTGGCTAGCCACCTGATGAGCTAGTAATGTCAGCTAGCTAAATCAGCTGGCTAGCCAGCTGGCTAACGTGTTCAGTCACCTAGTTGAGTCAGCAGGCTAGACAGCTGGCTAACTCTTTAATTATGCTAGTTAATTCAACTGGCTATCCATCTGGCTACATAGGTAGCTAGCTAGCTAAGTCAGCTTGCTAGCCAGCTGGCTAGCTGGTTATGTCAGCTAGAAAATTCAGCTGACTAGCCACCTGGCTAGGTAGGTAGGTAGCTAGTTAAGCCAGCTGGCTAGCCTGATGGATATCTGGTTAAGTCAGCTAGTTAACTCAGTTAGTTAGCCAGATGACTGGCTAGGTGACTGGCAAGTTAAGCTGTCTGGTTAGCAGGCTGGTCAGGTAGGTGGCCAGCTAGTTAAACTGGCTGGCTAGCTGAATGACCAGCATGTTGGTGGGCTAGTTAACCTGGCTGGCTCTCCGACTGTCCAGCCAGCCTGCTGGCTATTTAATCTGTCTGGCTAGCCTGCTGGGCAGCCCACTAGCTAGCTATCTGGATGCCTAGCCAGCCAGGTAGCTAACTAGTTAAGCCAACTGGCTAGTCATCTAGCCCACCTGGTAGCTAGCTAAGTAAGTCAGCTGGCTAGCCAGCTAGCCAGCCAACTACCTCCTCAGCTAGTTAAGTCAGCTAGCTAGCCAGCTAGCTACTTAATTCAGCTAGCTAGTGTGCTAGATAGTCAGCTAGCTAGTTAAGTCAACTAGCCAGCAACCTAGTCAGTTATCTAACTAGTTAAGTCAGCTGACTGGACAGATAGATAGCTTGTTTGCTAGCTAGTTATGTGAGCAAATAGCCAGCTAGCTAGTCAGCTAGCTAAAGTCAGCTAGCAAATCAGCTAGTTACCTAGCTATCTAGCCTGCTAGCAACTCAGCTAGCTGGTCAGCTAATTTGTGGGCTCGCTCACTTTCCATCACGTCTGCTACTTAGTCGGCTCCCTCGCCTGCCAACTGGTCTGCAAATTATTTGGCTCACTCACCAGCCAACAGGTCAACTAACTTGTTGGCTCACTCGTAAGCCAACAGGAAAGCTAAATAGTCGCCTTGCTCGCCAGCCAACTACGTTAGTCAGCTCAGCATTTGGCTCACTCTCCAGATGAGTAGTTAAGGCAACTCACACTCGGCCCATTCATCGGCCGAGTATTTAAGTTGGCTCACCGGTCTGCTAACCCACTGGCCGACTTGTTATATCTTCTGACCAGTCGGCTCACTCGCCAGCTGACTAAATTCAGCTGACCCAGTCAGCTCACTCACCAGCCAACTAGTTAAATGAGCTCACCTGTCGGCTCACTTGCAGGCCGACTAGTTAAGTCAGGTGACAAGTCAGCTCAATCACCAGCCGACTAGTTAACTCAGATGACCAGTCGGCTCACTCACCAGCTGACTCGTTAAGTCAGCTCACCTGTTGGCTCACTTGTTGATCAACTAGTTAAGTCAGCTAACCAGTTGACCAACTAGTCGGCCAACTTGAAGTGGACAAGTTAACTCAGCTAAATAGTCAGACGACTAGTTAGGCCAACTAACAAATCAGTGAAATACTCGGCTGACTACTTACATCAGCAAACCAGCAGACAACTAGTTACCGAGCGAACTAGTGGGCCAACTCGTCATTCAACTCGTTGACCCAGCTAGCTAGTCGGCCGACTAGTGGTCCAACTTGTTAAGCCAGCTAACAAGTCGGCAGAGTAGTCACACAACGTGTTAAATGAGCTAAGTAGTAATCCAACTCATCAGCTAAAATGTTGTCACCTTAGATAACTCATTAACCAAGTAGTCAAGCCAGCTGCTTAACTCGTTTCCAAACAAGTTAAGACAGTTAGCTAACTCATTAACCAACTCATTAAGTCACCTGGCTATCTCGTTATCCAAGTAGTTAAGTCAGCTATCTAAGTCAGCTAGCTAAATAGCTAGCTGGCTTAGTCAACTAGCTCAATAGTTAGCTAATTATTTAAGTCAGTTTCTTAAGTCTGCTACCTAACTAGTAAGCTAATTATTAAATCAGCTAGTTATTCAGCTAGTTGCATAGTTAACTAACTATTTATTTCAGGTAGCTAAGTCAGCTAGCTAACTAGTTAAGTCACCCAGTTAAGTCAGTTAGCTAAATATATGTCAGCTGGCTAAGTCATCTAGTTAAGTCAGCTTCTTAAATTAGCTGGTTAATACAGCTAACTAGATAGTGAGCTAATGGGTTACATCAGCAGGTTGAGTCAGGTAGTTAGCTAGTTAACTAATGGGTTAAATAAGCAGGTTGAGTCAGATAGTTAGCTAGTTAGCAAACAGGGTGATTCAGCTGGTTGAATAGGCTAGCTAGCTAGTTAGCTAATGAGTTAAGCCAGCTGGATGAGTCAGCTGGATATCTAGTTAGGTAACGAGTTAAGTCAGCTGGTTGTGTCAGTTAGCCAGCTTGTTAGCTAACGAGTTAAGTCAGATGATTATGTCACCTAGCTAGCACATTAGAAAACGAGTAAACTAACTAGTCAGCCAGCTGGTTAAATCAGCTAGCTTGCTAGTCTGCTACTATTTAAGTCAGCTTGTTAGCTAGTTAGCTAGCTAGTTAGCAACAATTTATGGCTGCTGGCTAGCTAGGTACTGAGCTAGTTAAGTCAGTTGGCTAGCTAGCTGGTTAGCTCATTAATTCAGCTAGTTAATAGAACTGGTAAACCAACTGGCAAGGTAGGTATCTAGATAGTTAAGTAAGCTAGATTGCTACCTGGCTAGCTAGTGATGTCTGAGAGTTAATTCAACTGGGTAACCAACTGACTAACTGGTTAAATCATCTAGTTTAGTCATCTGTCTAGACAGCTTGACAGGTAGGTAGCGAGCAAGATAAGTCAGCTTGCTAGCCAGCAGGCTAGCTCTTCAATTCACCTAGTTAAGACAGCTGGCTAGCATGCTGGCTAGGCAAGTAGCTAGCTAGATTGGTAAACTGGCTAGCCAGATTGCTAGCTTTAGTCAGCAAGGTAATTCAGCTGGCTAACCAGCTGTCTAGATAGGTAGCCAGCTAATTAAGTCAGCTGGTTAGCCTGCTGAGTAGCAGGTTAAATCACCTAGTTAAGTCAGCTGGCATCCTGCAGGCTAAGTAGTTAAGTCAACTCATTAAGTCAACTGGCAACCAGCAGGTTAGGTAGTTAGTCAACTCTAAGCCAACTGGTTAGCCAGTTAAAAAACTAGTTAAGTTAGATCGCCAACCATCCGGCCACCTAGTTATCTCAGCTACTTCAGTCAGCTGGCTGGCTAGGAAACTAGCTATAAACTAGCTATATAAGTCAGCTAGTTATATCAGTTGGGTAGACAGATAAGTCAGTTGGCTATTGCAGCTGGCTAGCTAGAGAGAAAGCTAGGTAGCTAGATGTTTAAGACAGCTAGTTAACCCAGCTGTCTAGCTAAGTATCCAGCTGTTTAAGTCAGCTTGCTATCTAGTTAAGTGAGCATTTTAAGTCAGCTGGCTAATCAGTTGCCTTGCTACGAAGCTAGCTAATTAAGTCAGTTGGCTACCTAGTTAGCTAGCTAGTTAAGTAACCTTGTTAAGTCAACTCACTAGCCAACAGGTTAGCTAGGTAGCTGGGTAGTTAAGTCAGCTGGCAAGCTAGCTAGTTAAGACAGCTGGCTATCGAGGTGGCAAGTTAGGTAGCTAGGTAGTTAGGTCATCCTGCTAACCAGCTGGCTAGCTAGTAAAGTCACCTAGTTAAGACAGCAGCCTAGTCACCTGGTTAGCTAGGTCACTAGATTGTTAAGTCAGATATCTAGTCCACTGGCTAGCTAGTTGAGACACCTAGTTAAGTCAGCTGCCTAGACAGCTGACTAGCAAGGTAGCTTGATACTTAAATCAACTGGATAGACAGCTGGCTAGCTATTTAATACATCTAGTTAAGTCAGCTGGCCAGCTAGATGGCTAGCGATATAGCAAGCTAGTTAATTCAGCTGACTAGCAAGCAGGCCAGCTATTTAAGTCAGCTAGTTTTGTCAACTGGCTAGCCAGCTGGCTAGTTAGGTAGCAAGTCATTTGGCTAGCCAGTTCGTTAGCTAATTAAGTCAGCTCATTATGTCAACTGGCTATCCAGCTAGCTAGCTAGGTAGAGACATAGTTAAGTCAGATAGCTAGCCAGATGGCTAACTAGTTAAGTCAGTTAGTGGAGTCAGCTGGCTAGCCAGGTGGCTAGCAGGTTAAGTCATCTAATTAAGTCAGCTGGCTATTCAGCTGTCTACCTTGGTAACAAGCTAATTAAGTCAGCTGCCAATCCAGCTGGCTAGCTATTAAGTCAGCTACTTAATTCAGCTTGCTTCCCATCTGGATAACTATGTAGCTAGCTATTTAAGTCAGCTGGCTGCACTGCTGGCTAGCTGGTTATATCAGATAATTTATTCAGCTGGAAAGGAAGCTGGCCATCTAGTTGAGTCAGCTAGTTAAGTCAGTGGGCCAGCCATCTGGCTGGCTAGGTAGATAGCTAATTAAGTCAGATAATTAAGTCAGCTGGCTAGCTAGATAGCTAGCTAGTTAAGTCAGCTAGTTAAGTCAACTCACCAGCTAGTAAAGTCAGTTAGTTAAGTCAGCTGGCTAGACAGATGCCTATAAGGGTACTTATCTAGTTATGTCACCTTGCCACCCAGATGGCTAGCTAGTTAAGTCACCTAGATAAGTCAGCTCGTTGGTCAGCAGATTAGTTACATAGTTAGGTTGTTAAGTCAGCTGGTAAGGCAGCAGGCCATGTAGGTAGGTAGCTGGTTAAGTCAGCTGGCTAGCCATCAGGCTATCTAGATATGTCAGCTAGTTAAGTCAGCTGACTATTCAGCTGTCTAGGTATGTAGAGAGCTAGTAAAGTGTGTTGGGTAGCCAGCTGGCTACTTAGTTAAGTCAACTAGTTAAGTCAGTTGGCACAGCTGCTGGCTAGCTAGATAGCTAGGCAATTAAGTCAGCTGTCTAGCCAGCTGGCCAGTAGTTAATTCAGCTAGTTTTGTCAGCTGGCTATCCAGTTGAGTAGCTAGTTAAGTCAGCACGTTCAGTCAGGTGTCTAGCCAGCTTGCTACCTAGTTAAAAAGCTAGTTAGTTCATATGGG